>NC_085862.1:53045179-53080179 GCF_034702125.1 Engraulis encrasicolus | reverse complement strand
ATAAGTGGACACGCTCAATAGACCTCACAGCGGTCTCAGGATACACACACGGCTAGCTAGGGAGGGAGCCTATACGCAGCTCCACACACACCTAACCCGAAGCACACACATGAACACACACACACACACACACACACACACACACACACACACACACACACACACACACAGACACACAGACACACACACACACACACACACACACACACACACACGCACGCAAACACACTCACTCAAATGCCACCGCAACCCCCTTCCCTCCCAAACACACACACACACACACGCGCACACGCACACACACACACACACACACACACACACACACACACACACACACACACACACAGACACACACACACACACACACACACACACACACACACATGTGCCACCCCCAACCCGAAACACACACATGAACACACGCGCACACACACACACACACACACACACACACACACACACACACACACACACACACACACACACACACACACACACATGCACGCACACACGCATGCACACACACGCACACACACACACACATGCACACACACACACACACACGCACGCATGCACGCACACACGCATGCACGAACGCACACACCCCCACACATAGTCACACGCACGCATGCATACACGCACACACACACACACACATGCACGCATGCACGCACACATGCATGCACGCACGCACAAACCCACACGCACACACACACACACACACACACGCACACACACACACACACACACACACACACACACACACACACACACACGCGCGCACGCGCGCGCACGCACGCACACGCACGCACACACACACACACACACACACACACACACACACACACACACACACACACACACACACACACACACACACACACACCATTTGCACGACCCTTCCCTGCCCCAGTGTGCTATTCTAATTTAACCAGAGTCTTTGTTTGCCCTCTGACGGATTTTCAGGATTGTTTTTAAAAGGCTCCTTGAATGACGTGATCTGTTTTAACCTTCCACTCGACTGGCCCTCATTGCCCCCAAGGTCAGTGTGGCGTGTAGGCCACTGTAGGTCTCTATCCATGCAGCTCCCACTCTCATCCTTAAAGGCCTCCATCCTCCAGCCTCCATCCTACAATGCCCTACGAAGGCAAAGTGCAGTATACGCCAACACTGACACTCAGAAGAATGCCTTCAAAGCCTTGGTATTGGGCTGGATATTGTAGTTACTGCAAATTTGACTTAGCAACATCTCTAAAACGGGACACATCTGGACTATACTGTAAGTCCAAGATCCAGGAGTATCACAAGATAAAGGAGGTGTATTGATGAAGACCATTTTCGGTCTAAACCTGATTTTGACAATTGCATTTTGATTTTGTAGGGCAGTACAGTACACAGGCATTCTCATGGGCATGAAGTGGCAAGCCAGGCAGATGCTCACTCTGCCCACTCACCACACTCACCATGCTCAGATGCCCATGGACGTCCACAGAGACGCGACACAGTTGAGGACATGAGGACAAGGATTGGACATAATGAGTAGAGACGCACACATTAGTAGGGCCGGCTGGCACAAACAAGGCAGTCGTCCAGGCAGGGTTTCCCAAACTGTGGTGCGTGCACCCCTGGGGGTGCGCGGCCTGTCACCAGGGGGTGCGCGAGCTGAATAGAGCAATGGTGGATATGTGTGTTTTTTTTTATCCAGCATTAATGAACGTCAGGTAGTTTCAATTGTTTGACTAATTGAAAGTGTAATTTATAACTCATAGACTTGTCATGCATTAAGTTCCATTGTAATGATGGCAGGAAAAAAACGTCTGATTGGAAATCAGGATTACCCAAAATGTGCGGTGGTGCAACATTCGCTTAGGGGGTGCGCGAACCACATTGAAATGTGAAAGGGGGTGCGCAGGGAAAAAAAGTTTGGGCACAAAATGTTTTGGGGGGCGCTATAGTAATTCATTAAATGCTCGAAAGTCCCACAGAATTAGAATGTCAAGTGAAATAAAATCTTCAACTTTATACATTGACAATGATTATTCATGCGTACCAAGTATACTACATAATGCAAGTACTATATCAGCTGGATCAGATGTACAACACTATGGTTTACAGATGCCAATTTGTACAAATGAAAGGAAAGAGGGTGCTGACCTAGGGCATTAGGGCACTACACTACCAGGGCACAAGTACTACAACATTAGATGCCTACATAGGACAGAGAATGGAAAAAAGATTGATTTATTTGTTTGCAAATGAGAGTTTGACCTTCTATCCAGGTTATCAATATGGGCTGTGGGCATTCGTAATGAGTTCTGAATTAAGTAGGCCTATGTCATATACAGTACGCTGTAGATAGGCACGCTGACAGGGAGACAGGGAGGGGGAGTAGAGAAAATGACAGGGAGAGAGAGAGAGAGTGAGAGAGAGAGAGAGAGAGAGAGAGAGAGAGAGAGAGAGAGAGAGAGAGAGAGAGAGAGAGAGAGAGAGAGAGAGAGAGAGATACTTTTTACTTTTAAAATCTCTTTATTGAACCATTGCATGGTCTACATCAACAAAAATTGTCAACACACACCCCACGCCCACCAGAGAGAGAGAGAGATAGAGAGAGAGAGATAGATGCAGATACAATAGAGAAAGAAAGCAGATGAAAGGCAGAAAAACAGAGGGTAGTTCAGTGCAATGCAGGCCTCTATAGCGACAGTTCTTACTGCTCTGAGCCCTTGCCACAAGCTGGGTGCCGATGCCAAAGCTGTAAGAAAAGAGGGCTGAAAAAGATCTTTCTGATGAAACCAGGCCACTGGAGTAGAGAGGAGTGGAGTGAAGGAGTGCAGTGGTGTGGAGAGATGTGCTGTTTGGATGAGTGGGGAGGAGGAGTGGAGTGGAGTGGTGTGGTGGGGTGTTGGGCAGAGTGGAGTAGGGTGGAGTGGAGTGGATACTTTTTAGTTCATGGGCAGAGGGAGGAGCAGTGTGGTGTGATGTGGCATGGTGTAGCGTGGTGTGGTGCGGAGTAGTGGAGCGGTGTGGTGTAGCGTGCTGTGGTGCGGAGTAGTGGAGAGGTGGGGTGTAGCATGGTGTGGTGTGGCATGGTGTGGAGAAGAGGAGTGGGTGGTGTAGCATGGTGTGGTGTGGCATGGTGTGGAGAAGAGGAGTGGGTGGTGTAGCATGGTGTGGTGTGGCATGGTGTGGAGAAGAGGAGTGGGTGTGTGGTGTAGCATGGTGTGGTGTGGCGTGGTGTGGAGAAGAGGAGTGGGTGGTGTAGCGTGGTGTGGTGTGGCGTGGTGTGGAGAAGAGGAGTGGGTGGTGTAGCGTGGTGTGGTGTGGTGTAGTGTGGAGTAGAGGAGTGGGTGTGTGGTGTAGCATGATGTGGTGTGGTGTTGAGTAGTGGGGGTGCATGGGATGATCTGGATGATCTGAGTTTATGGGCAGGGAAGATGCTCGTCAACCCCCTCTGAGAGTGTTTGTCCTTGTTCCTGTCTCTAAACCCCAACAGAGCCTCCTACTCCTACTCCTCTTCCTCCTCCTCCTCCTCTGCCACGTCCTCTTCCTCCTCCTCCTCCTCCTCCTCCTCTTCACAGCAGCTGTGGATATGTGAAGAGCTCGGGGTGAAAAGTTCACGGCACTACACTTTGCTATCCTGATAGCCCCTAGAACCAACAACAAACCCAGCCTCATACCCACGCAATTACTGCGGCTATGGTGGTAGAGCAAAGTGTTTCAGCGCTCAGATGCCAAGCCAGCCGTACCGTGCACCTCGCAATTGGCCATGTAGAGATGTGTTTCGGCATTCTTATACGACCCTGTACACTGCCTTTTTAATATTTCATATGGTACTGCCGGGTAGAAATACAGACAGTAAAAATGAATGTGTGTGTGTGTGTGTGTGTGTGTGTGTGTGTGTGTGTGTGTGTGTGCGTGTGTGCGTGCGTGCGTGCGTGCGTGCGTGCGTGCGTGCGTGCGTGCATGTCTGGATGTGTGTTTGTATGTGTAGGTGAGTGGGTGTGGGTATGTGTGTGTGTGTGTGAGAGAGAGAGAGAGAGAAAGAAAGAAAGAAAGAAAGAAAGAAAGAAAGAAAGAAAGAAAGAAAGAAAGAAAGAAAGAAAGAAAGAAAGAAAGAAAGAAAGAAAGAAAGACAGACAGACAGACAGACAGAAAGACTATTGAGACTGTGGCTGTTAACAATCTAGAAAAATGATATTCCTTCCCATGCATTCCTCATAGTAGAGTGTTGTGTGACATTTAGAGCAACTTCTCAGGAACCTCTCTATAGTGCAGCAGTGTGAGTGAGGAAGGAATGTCCCATCTTACTCCTCAACATCCTCATCAGTCTCTGCTAGTTCTCCAAAACTTTCTGTGGTTCTCTGGCATTAATGGTATCAGCTTTTGCAAGATGTCAGCCTTCTTGTCACGGTCCACTCCCCTATCTTGGTCACGGAGACCAGATGGAATTTTCAGATCGAAAAAAATGTATTTAGGAAAGGCCGCCTTGCATGGTCATCTTCGTCATAGGAAGTCTTGTAAAAAAAAAAAAGATCCTTGGAGTCTCTCCTGGCCTGGATTTCAACCATCTCAGATAGCTTGAAATGCATCCTCAGTTTTGGATGACTCTGGCCCCCCTTCCAAGCCAGGACATTCTTATTCTCCAGCCGTAGTATTTCGGTGTTATTACTGGCTAGTCTAATGGCTCTGACAAAGTCGTCAAGGTCAAACAGCTTCCTGCCGGGGCATCTTTTAATGGCATGCTCAACTCCATGGTGAACGGAGTCGGCCGACATAAAGGTATTCCCCGGCTCAAAGAACTTAAGGGTGACATTCTTTAAAGCACTCTCACTACAATTGACAATTGTCACTAGGGCAGTGAGCAGAGCCCAATTTTTATTTTGGCCTGTACAGTTGTCTGCCCAGATGACTGTTTTTCACGTCACGCTCTGTGTGATGCTGCAGTGCTGTCATGAATGCAGATGTTATTTCTTCCGCACTCCTTCCAGCAATCCCTTCGTGCCATACAACTGACAGTGTGGATGTCTTTTTAATAATTTGTTTGGTTTGTGAAGCTATTGGTGCAAATGTTTCGTGGTAGGCCACCAGCCGTCTCGTAAACACTGCGGTCTTGTTTCCTGGGGCAGCCTTGGTAGCATCATCACTTTTTGGAGATCAGCGCTCCTGACTAACCAGTCATCTGGCCAGATCCTTACAGAATCTTGTTTATAGTGGCGTCGAGCATTGGCTGCTGCTTTTTTGTGCTTTAACCATTCCTTGCACTGTGAGCAGTCAGCGAGCTCCTCATTACCACCAGCCACATCCTCAGCCTTTTCTGCCCACTCCTTGTATGCCTGGAACACTCCTTCATGCCCCACAGCTTTGGCATGGATTTCAATCTGGACACATCTCTCGCACTCCTCTTCACCTAATTTGGTGAAACTGATGTTACTTAGCCTCACCACTTTCCGGTAAGTCTCATAAGAGCATTTTAGGCTAGGATTTTTTCCATGAAGTCTTCATGCATGACTTTCACTGTAATGTCACTAGCCAGGTATCTTCTGTGGGCTGCGTGCTGGCGTCGGTAGTGGCTTATGGAGGGGCCAAACGACTCAATGTGGTCCTGTCCAATTTTTTGGCCGGGCACTGCCTTCCTCTCCTACTTTTGGACATGAGAACGGCATCTAGGCTCTCTGATTTGACAGCTGTTGTTATGAAGCGGTCATTTTTTGGGTGTAATCCAAGGCAGGAAATGAAAAACACTTTGCACACCTCCTTCAGCTGTCCATGTTCATCTTTGAGATGGTATGCATAGGTCTGGGTACGCTTACTGGGTCTCTCTGGCGACTGGATTTTTTAAACTGGTGCCTTTGAGACGCTGCTAAAGACCCAGGCCTTCCTCTCGTGGCTGTTGGCTTGTCAGTATGCCTGCAGGATTGCTTTGCGCCTTTCATAGGCAATGCTTAAAGTGCAATTCTTCTTGCACTTAGTCTCGTCACACGGGATACCATCTCATCTCTGGGCTTTTTCTTGGGTGACTCTGGGATTACATCCCCCTCAGTCACATCAAACAGTTCCAATGTCCCCCCTGACTGGATGATGTTGAGAACATATGATTCATTGTCAAGATCATCTGGTTGATCCACTCCGCCATCCACATCTGACATGGAACCAGGAGGTGTACCCATCACGTGCTGGGTGACGACATCAGAGGTAGTGGCGTTTGATGGGCCCATCATTGCAGCGAAGAGAGAGGCAGCTGTGACTGGTTTGTTGACAGCATCTGGAACAGGATAACAGTGTAAATAGTTAATATTTATAAATTGAAAGTGTGTGCAGGGTCACCTCCAAAACACACGCACGCGCGCGCACACATACACACACACACACATACACACACACACACACACACACACACACACACACACACACACAGTTAATATTAATGAATTGATAGTGTGTGTAGGGTCACCTCCAAAACAAACACACGCGCGTGCGCACACACACACACACACACACACACACTCACTCATGACCACACATGCACATTTAGGCCCACCTTGTTCTATAGGCCTACATTCTTAAAACTGCTAATAAATGCTCACTTTCAAGAAAAAGCTAGGTAGCATGCCTTGAGAAAGTGTAAATTGGCCTAACACTTAGCAATTAGTAATCATGACGCATTTTCATTGTTCTTTGTTCATTGTCTTGCCTAATCCTTGTAAACATACAAACATGCAATCATGCACAATTGCTGTATTCCTTTCTAAGTTTACAGTATGCTACTTGGGAGTGTAAATAAAGTGTATTAGTTAGCAGTTAGAGTTATTTGGCTCCGCATAGAAAGTGTCAACACACTAGCATTAACAATCACAATTAGTATTTGCTTAAATAACTTTATCTCCCAATGTTTAGAAACATAGCCTGTAAAGACTGCTAAACTTCATATAACTGTATCTCCCAAATGCTTAGAAACATAGCCTGTAAAGACTGCTAAACTTCATAGTTTATTTAATGACATACTGTTAGCAGTTAGAGTTAGAGTTGTTTGGCTCAGCAACAAACTAGCGTTAGCAATCGCGATTAGCAATCGCGATTAGCAATTACGATTAGCATTAGCAATCACAATTAGTATTTTCTTAAATAACTTTATCTCCCAATGTTTAGAAACATAGCCTGTAAAGACTGCTAAACTTCATAGTTTATTTAATGACATACTGTTAGCCGTTAGAGTTGTTTGGCTCAGCAACAAACTAACATTGGCAATCGCGATTAGCAATTACGATTAGCATTAGCAATCACAATTAGTATTTCCTTTAATAACTTTATCTCCCAATGTTTAGAAACATAGCCTGTAAAGACTGCTAAACTTCATAGTTTATTTAATGACATACTGTTAGCAGTTAGAGTTGTTTGGCTCAGCAACAAACTAACATTGGCAATCACGATTAGCATTAGCACTCACAATTAGTATTTCCTTTAATAACTTTATCTCCCAATGTTTAGAAACATAGCCTGTAAAGACAGCTAAACTTCCTAAACTACTAAACTAGTTTATTTAATGACATACTGTTAGCAGTTTGAGTTGTTTGACTCTGCAACAAACTAGCGTTAGCAATCGCGATTAGCAATCGCGATTAGCAATCGTGATTAGCATTAGCAATCACTATTTAGTGTTTCCTTTAATAACTTTATCTCCCAATGTTTAGAAACATAGCCTGTAAAGACTGCTAAACTTCATAGTTTATTTAATGACATAGGCCTACTGTTTGAGTTGTTTGGCTCTGCATAGAAAGTGTAAACACATTAGTGTTAGAAATCGCGATTAGCAATCGCGATTAGCATTAGCGATTAGCATTAACAATCACAATTAGCATTTTCTTTAATAACTTTATCTCCCAATGTTTAGAAACATAGCCTATAAAGATTACTTAACTGCATAGTTTATTTAATGACATTTTAAAGGTAGGCTTTGATGCCTGACACTCTAGAAAGTGTAAACACACTTGTTAGCATAAACATAGCTGTAGCAAAGCCTAGTCAGTTCTATCATTTATTTAATCTATATTAGACAAATGAAACAAAATGGGTTTAAAACTTTGAAACTTACAATTTTCTGATTGTGTTGTGGCACTTGTGGCAAGTTTCACCAGCATTCTTACAAAGCCATTGTGTGAAGCGGGCTATGTGAAATGTGTAGACTAACATGTGACACTGACCATGAAACTGACCAACTAGCCTACAAGAAGCACTTTTAAATACAATAGAACCAAGGCAGACAGTAGCAAGGGCAAGTTAGACCAAGGCAGACTGCAGCAAAGACAGGAACCAAGGCAAACTGCAGTAAAAGCATGTAGAACCAAGGCAGACTGCAGCAAAGACACATACTGCACGTTTGCTTGGTTTTACTCTACTTTTCTATACACACTGCAAATCACAAATATTTACATGAAACTGTGTATGGATCAACATGAAATTTTAACAGATTGAAGAGCTGACCGTGCACTTTCAATTTCTGCTAAAAAATTTTTTTTTTTGAAAAATTGCACTTACTGCTCTTTGCCTTTGTAGGGCAGTGCTATATAGGCTACCACACCAAGCGTAACAGCCAGTCGTACTCCTAGCATTTACCATGACACATTTTAAACTAGGCTACTAGATGCCATGGCTGAGCAAAATCTTTCAAAATGTCTTCCACTGTAAAATTAACCCCATTGCACAGAAGCTCTGTTGTAACCTTATTGTCACCTAAATAGTAATGACCAAGTCTTACTACGTTACTTAAGCCTCTCAGTAATAGCAATGTTGTTATGATGTTGTTGAGTGTTTTTAGCAAAGACTGAACGGGCCTGCCGACAGGCCCATCTGCACAATATGATTTTAATATAGTGTTGAGTGTATTTTCTACAGACACTTTGAGAGTCTTGGGTTTTTACTCTGTCTTTTTTCCTAACATGCTCTGTGTCTCATTCGGAGACTTACTCTTCAGGCTTTGATCATGGGACCAGAAAGGACTTGAGATACTATTCCACTGCCTTCAGAAAGGAATTTATACACTCAAAGCGGATTTTCATCATTACAGTAAATGTTTCCATTCTACCTGAATTTAAGATAATCAAGCATTTCAAGCAGGTCTTTCAGTATAAGACGTGATCACAATTCAATTTCTTTCATATTCTGTTATTTATGAATTGACTAAAAAATGAACACAGGCCTGACAGACATGGGTAATGCTTATGAAATCTTTATCAACACCTATTTCTACATTGATTATGAACAAAATAATCTTTCAGAATAAGTGTTGTCCTGTCAGATACTTAACTAGTGGTTTCATTTCTTTTTCTCTTTGGAGGACAAACATGTCGGGCTGCTGCTTACTGTGCTGTGTCTGCTGTGTCATATTCACTACATTTACATTACTCTACGTTTTTTTATTCCGAATTAATTATTCAGAATGAAATAGTTCCGTCGATTTACCTTTGATCTTTCCTTTAACTCCGAATTAAGAGTTGTTGACATGACGTTTTCAAAGCGGAATAAGCTTTATTCAGAAGTAAAGTCAGTTAATTCCGAATTAAATGTCTCATGCAAACGTAGCAATTGTGTGTTGTATGTGTAGTTTAAACTGTATAGCGTGCATCTATATTATAATATTTCATACTCATTTATGAACATTTGTAAGCATTATATTGATAATTAGTTCATTATTTACAACGTGTTCATAAGGCTTTTTAGGGACCACTCTACTGAAGTCCTACCAAAATAGGAATGCTGCATATGACACAACTAAGCCCATTTTGCACAACTCCAAATTCCCTTTGACAGTACGTTGAACCTCAGATGGTAAGCTTTAGAGTCTTTGGCAAGAGATGTGTCCGTGGCTACATTCTGCTGTCTGGGACTCCAGCACTGGACTTGAAGCGGTACATGCGCTACGGGATCACAGGACGTCTCAGAAACGACAGTCGTGGCACACACATCACCCCGCTCACTTTCAGATGCAAACACACACACACACACATGCACGCACGCACGCACGTGCGCGCACACACACACACACACACACACACTTCAGAAATACAAACACGCACTTCAGAAATACACGCACACATTTCAGAAATACACAAACACACATTTCAGAAATACACACACACACACACACACACACACACACACACACACACACACACACACACACACACACACACACACACACACACACACACACACTTCAAAATGAACAGCAGATGGGCTTCACACATCATTTACCTGCAAGGATGTGGTAGGAACAAAGTGCACGTTGTCTCGTCACACACACACACACGCACGCACGCACGCACGCACGCACCATCCACACACACACACCAGTGTTAATTTCGTCAACCATGACTATGACTAAAATATTTCGTCAAAGCCCTTTTTTGATTTTCGTCATTTAGACTAAGACTAAGACTAAATTGGCAAGGCAATGACTAAAATATGACTAAGACTAAAATTGATTTTCGTCATTGTGACTAAGACTAAGACTAAATTTAAAAAAGCTGACTAAATTAATACTGGTGTCAAATAAAATAGAGAAAAAGAGAACCAGTGTGTGAAGACGTTTCATTCTGCACAGTGTGATATATGTTAAAAAGAGAAGCAGTGTGCGGATAAGGTTTATTCTGTACAGTCAATGATATATGTTAAAAAGAGAAGCAGTGTGTGAAGTTCTATTATGTATTGTACAGTGTTGACTAAAATGACTAAAATGACTAAAAAATGACTAAGACTAAAATTGATTTTCGTCATTTAGACAAAAACTAAGACTAAATTGGGAAGGCAATGACTAAATTATGACTAAGACTAAAATTGATTTTCGTCATTGTGACTAAGACTACGACTAAATAAAAAAAAGCTGACAAAATTAACACTGACACACACACACATTTCTGTTTTTCCCTCTTGCAAATATCAGTACGGAGCTGAACAGGGACAACGAAATGTCTGAAACATACACACTTAAGACATAAACACGGGACCCAAAATCTAAAAAGGGACTTACTGTGACATTTAGGGCATTTGCTAAGTTTTTAGAGAACAGCTGAATTATTTGTACATTATTAGTTTTTTGTGCTGGGAATTGCTGTATTATTTGCACATTGAGATAGTATGTATTTAGATCATAAAATATGCACGCAATTGCCGTAATTCGTTTACAGTGTTTTATCATGATCGGCAGATGCAAATAACTAATTCAAGTTTCAGTATTCATCTGTATTGCATTATGATGTATGACACAGTAAATGAGCAAAGACAGTGAAGGGTGACAAATCACAGAATTGTTTCAGTTACTGTAACACCAAAAAGCTTTGAAAGATGAAGGCAGGGCCACCGCTAGACATAAGCAGAGTACGCAGAGTGCTTAGGACACAACCAGTGCTTGGGGCACCAACCACTTTGCCCCCAAAATTGGGGCCTCTCAAATTGAGAATGACCTAAAAACGTCATGATAAAAATATTGAATTACATTACAAAAACATATTTTTTAGTTAGTAGATTATCATCATTATTATTACTTAATGATGAGGGGTCCTCTTGTCCAGTTATGCTTAGGGCCTCCAAAACCTTAGCAGCGGCCCTGGATGGGGATATATATCACAGGTATTAGAACAGTGATTCTCAACTGGTGGGTCGGTACCCAAAAGTGGGTCGCGGAGGGTTCCTGGGTGGGTCGCGGAGCTGTGATGCAATGCACTAAAAATGACTATGATGTTGAAGACAGAGTCAAACATGGTTAATAGGCCTTTTCCTCTAAACTACTTCATAAGACACATTGTATATCAGCATACAATGCAAATAATAATGCATATTATGAAATGCATGATAATATTTTTTATTATTATTGGAAGAATCTGACGGTGCAACAAGCAGTTTGGGTCACAACGTATTGACCACGGCAAATTGTGGGTCACAAGACTATTCCAGTTGAGAACCACTGTATTAGAACATTGGAGATCAAAGAGCTGACTTCCTCCTCAAACATACACCAATCTTCAACTTCCTCCTCAGACGTAGACTCACCATGATCTTCCTCCTCCAAGGTAGACTCATCATCCTTAACTGTGCTGGAACAGCCCCGGCCACTGCTTGCCAAGTCTGGGTCAGACGGCCCGGAGAAAGGCCAGCTCTGTCCGATAGCAAGGGAATGTGTGTGTGTGTGTGTGTGTGTGTGTGTGTGTGTGTGTGTGTGTGTGTGTGTGTGTGTGTGTGTGTGTGTGTGTGTGTGTGTGTGTGTGTGTGTGTGTGTGTAGCAAGGGAATGTGTGTGTGTGTGTGTGTGTGTGTGTGTGTGTGTGTGTGTGTGTGTGTGTGTGTGTGTGTGTGTGTGTGTGTGTGTGCGTGCGTGCGTGCGTGCGTGCGTGTGTGTGTGTGCTTGCGTGCGTGCGTGCGTGCGTGCGTGCGTGCGTGCGTGCGTGCGTGCGTGCGTGCGTTACAGAGTTGGCAGAGATCTGTGTTTGTGGGCAAGATAGATGAGAGGTGTGTTTGGGCCGCGAACAGTTGGCACACTGGCAATGGTATTATTCAGTGGCATTGGTATTTCTCTCTCGTGCTCTCTGTGAAAGTTAACTCTTTGGAAGTACTTCATAGCTGCTTCCCCATACACATTTATTTTGTATTTGTTATGTCGTATTTACACTTACGTATTATTGCTCTTGCACATTTTTTATCACTAATTCATTATAAAGAAATCTGATTAATCTTTTTTATTACAATTATTTCACTTATAATAATGATGATAGTTCATAAATACATACACATTGTGACATAATATTATTATCATTATTATTATATTACAAAAAAAATCAAATGGCAGTGTGTATGGTCCAGATTCATAATAAATAAAATAATATAATATTATTATATTATATTATATTATATTATAAAATAAATTGTAATAAAAGTACTTATGCTATGATTGCGAATATTAGTGATGAAGTTGAAGCTACCAAGTCCTCTACTTCAACTCTGCATGACCTCAGCCATGGCGGCTGCCCTGCTTGCCAGTCAGGCAAAGTTCACGCCACAGATGTCATATCCAGTGGACTAGACACTGATGCAGCTGATCTCTGTGTGTGTGTGTGTGTGTGTGTGTGTGTGTGTGTGTGTGTGTGTGTGTGTGTGTGTGTGTGTGTGTGTGTGTGTGTGTGTGTGTGTGTGTGTGTGTGTGTGTGTGTGTGTGTGCACATGCGTGCATGTTTGTTTGTGTGTGTGTGTGTCCATGCCTGCGTACGTGTGTGTGTGTGTGTGCGTCACCCTACAGATGTCATCTCCAGTGGACTAGATACTGATGCATGCGGGCAGCCAGCACCACAATAGGCCAGTACTACGCCATACACAGCATTAGAGCCACTAGCATTATACAGACTGTCTCTAGAGTTCAGCTCAGCACGGGGGGGATGGAGATGGCATACAGTACAACGCTGTGAGATGTGGCTGCAGAGAAAGGGAGGAGTGTGTGTGTGTGTGTGTGTGTGTGTGTGTGTGTGTGTGTGTGTGTGTGTGTGTGTGTGTGTGTGTGTGTGTGTGTGTGTGTGTGTGTGTGTGTGTGTGTGTGTGTGTGTGTGTGTGTGTGTGTGTGTGTGTGTATGTGTGTGTGTGTGTGTGTGTGTGTGTGTGAGAGAGAGAGAGAGAGAGAGAGAGAGAGATAGAGGTTGAGTTTAAAAGGTCACTAAGCTTTTGATTGTCATCTTAGCTATTCCTTGAACTCAAAGAGATACACAAAACTACTACTGAACTACAGAAAAAATGGAAATAAATAAATAAATAAAGCGAATCACTTTTCTGTTATAGGCCTATATTTAGAATTTGCAATATTCCGAAACAATTTGCCCATTTTAATTATGTATTAATTTTGCAATTGCAGGTTACATTAGTAATGCAAACCCATTTTAGCTTCCAGAGGCAAGTAGATTGGGTGAATATTTCATAGCTTTGATTTTAGAGGCACATGTACGCGTCTGACAGTGTTTTTCTTTCTGAGTCTTCATCTGAAAAAATCAGAACCTGAATGTCATGTATTGTTTCTGCCAACAACACGCATACTGCATAGGTTAATGAAAGTCTGTTTTGTTTTTAAATTATGATTATTATTTTATTATGATGTCCTAATTTGCTACAGAGTACCAGTGTGTAAAACTATATGCAACATTACACAATTGCACTGTAACAAGGTCTAGAAATGCACATGTCATGTGGTACATTAAAAACCTGTAAAATTAATATTTTGATTTTCTTTATCATTTATGCTATTAAAGTGAAAAGGAAAAACTTGGTGTGTAATGGTCGTGTGTTTCTTCTTTAAAAAAATATAAACAAATAAATGAATGGATACTACTACTTCTACTACAACTACTATTACAACTACTAATAATGATAATCATCATCATCATAATAATCATAAAAATAATCACAATAATAAAAACAGGGTGAATCACCACACACTGCTTGACTTTGATTCCCTGCAATCCCTGGACATGTATTCTGGTGAACAAAAATTAAATAAACATTCAGTGAATCAAAGTCGACCAGTGTGCAGTGATTCAGGATGACTGCATATCACCAGCATCTGAACGCTGGCTGTGCATAGGGACTCAATGTGCAATGTGTAATATTCATATCAATCATTAAAATCATAAATAAATGAATAAAAACGTGTCATCCTTCAATAAATAAGATAAGTTGTAAGAAATCGCAAAATAATAATTGAATATTTTATTGAATAAAATTATAATTATTTTAATGAAATGATTGTGTCTCTAAGTGTGTTTTATTTAACATTTAACATTTGTCCTGTTTCCGTTATCCATTTTGTTTTTCAAAACATATTTATCCTTAAATACCACGCTATCCCGTGGTGAGTCTCAAAGGATTAGCCACCTAAAAAAGATTATGCTTTGAGTTCTTCTGTAATTTCCTTTAAAAAAATAAAATAAAATCAGCAGCAGGAACATAAACATTTTAGCTCGTTAGCCTTTGTCATTATGCCCCTGCCACAGATATGAAAAAAATAAATAGTTATCAAATTATTTTAAATACTGTATGCTAAATTATAGAAGAACTTCAATAGTGCATTATCAAAAAGTATCAACTGATTCCCTCGCTCATACTGTATGACACATCATCAATGTACTTTTTACAACATACAATAATTGATTCAATTCCACATACATATTTCCACATTGGCACATATATCACATTTCACATATTTCACTTTGCATACCCCAAGCAAAAACATCTGAGCGACCCTGACTGTCCTGAACGACCCTGCGGTGCCTTTTCCCAGAGTGCATTGCGGCAAAGGGCTGACTCAAACCTGCCCTGCGGTAATTAGGGGAGGAGGTCAACTCTGGCAAACTGTTCAGTACATCTGCAGTAGTAGGTCAGCGGCGCGGTGAGGTCTCGGCCCCTGCGCCTCTTTTAAAAGCTCAGTTGCAGTGTTTGTGCTGCTCGACAACCACATGACTTCCTGCGTCTCTGGAGAAGGGAGCACACTCGCACGCACTCTTGGTTGTCGTCATAGAAACCTGTAGGAGAGTGGCAGTGAGAACAGAGCTGGCCTACGTACTGAGGCAACGCTAGCCCGCACTGTGGGTCGCTACTGTCTGGTTCCACCCAGCAACTGGAGTGTGTGTGTGTGTGTGTGTGTGTGTGTGTGTGTGTGTGTGTGTGTGTGTGTGTGTGTGTGTGTGTGTGTGTGTGTGTGTGTGTGTGTGTGTGTGTGTGTGTGTGTGTAATAGAGAGAGAGAGATGGAGAGAGAGAGAAGAGAGACAGAGAGAGAGAGAGAAGAGAGACAGAGAGAGAGAGAGAAGAGAGAGTGATAGAAGAGAGATGGAGAGAGATAGAAGAGAGAGTGAGAGAGTGTGTCTGTGTGTGTGTGTGTGTGTGTGTGTGTGTGTGTGTGTGTGTGTGTGTGTGTGTGTGTGTAGGAGTAGGAGGGTGTTGTCCTCGTCTACTCTCGCAGGGTCAGGAGTTCACCGTATTAAGAGCCACCAGTCTGTAGACACGCAACACTCCTCTGAGGTGTGTGTGTGTGTGTGTGTGTGTGTGTGTGTGTGTGTGTGTGTGTGTGTGTGTGTGTGTGTGTGTGTGTGTGTGTGTGTGTGTGTGTGTGTGTGTGTGTGTGTGTGTGTGTGTGTGTGTGTGTGTGTGTGTGTGTGTAAGCGGGGGAGCGACAGTAAAGGCCATTAAGATCCCAGTGCCTAATTGGATTTAATGAGTGATTTAACAACACAGCGCGGCGCGATCAAACCTCACAGCTACTGTCCAGGCGGCTTATTCCCGGGTCACTGCCCCCTAATGCCAAGATGATGGTGGGACCTCCCGAAAATGTCCCCCCTCCCTCCCCGAAACTGCCCGCCTCCCTCCTCGTCTAGTCCTCCACTGGCCTGTCCCACCTCTACGCTCCCCCCTGTAGAGACTCTGTTGGTGACACCCCCACCCCCACACACACACACACCCTACTCCCATAATTTGTCCAAAAGCCGCTCCCCCTTTTTTTCTCTCCTTCCCTCTCCCTCTTCCTCTCTCTCCCTCCCTCTTTCTTTTCTCACTCTGTCCCTCTGCCTGGGTATAATTTTTTCCCTACTCTCCCACCTCGCTCTCCATTGCTCCCTCTCTCCTAAAAATCCAAACTCAAAAAAATCGTTATTGACACAACGATATAATAATGTTAAGCCATTATTTAAATGCATTTTTTTAAAAAAAAACATATTATTATTATCATTGTTATTATTATTATTATTTGTAGTAGTAGTAGTAGGCCTAGTAGTAGTAGTAGTAGTAGTTAGTTATAGCACATATGCTTGACTGCGTCCCAGTCTTTGAGCCATTCTCAGGTCCTTCTGGGGACTTTATTCATGCCGTTCGTCTAGGACAGATCACACATTCAAGCCTTGTCATAATCCAGTATGTTGTTAATCTGCAAAAGGTCATTTGATAAAACAACTGGCTGGAGTATTGTGTTTACGTTAGCGGTGGAAAAACAGGATTAATTCATGAATGGAATGATAGCCTAGCAAGGTGCCAGACACCAGAGGAGCGACAACATCTCTCTCTCTCTCTCTCTCTCTCTCTCTCTCTCTCTCTCTCTCTCTCTCTCTCTCTCTCTCTCTCTCTCTCTCTCTCTCTCTCTCTCTCTCTCTCTCTCTCTCGGAGGGGGCTCTGTTTGATTAGGGCAGATTTGCTGCGGCAGGTCGGCAAAGCTGATTTGGAGCGCTAATACCACAAGCAGCTTAATTATTAGGTCAAAGGAGAAAGCAGCGAGGGGTGAGAGAAAGGCGCTCAGTGCAGCTCAGGCTAGGCAATAGGCTAACCCCGCTTTTAAACACGCCGACCGACGTTAACGTCTAACACGCTGGAGTGTATCGAGGAGAGAGCTTAGCACTGGGGCTAGCAATAGGCTAACCCCACTTTCAAACATGCAGAGGGGTGATTGGGGAGAGAGCTTAGCGCTGCCCAGCCTTTGTTCTGTTACTGATACAGAAGATCAAACATGGATTGCAATCTGGATGGGTTTGAGATATTTAGCGAGTGCATTTCAAACAACCACCAGAGCCTTATATTCCTGCCAGAGCTTTTGCTTCAAAGGTGCGGGCATTTGTGGACTTGCTGTCTAATTTCATAGGGCAGACTGTGCGATGACTAATAATGAAAACAGCAAAGCGTACATTCTGATGCATCTGTGTTCGTGACCATCTCGAAACTTCAAGTCGGCCATTTTGAAAGGCTTGGCCTCCAAGAGTGAATCAGTTCATGTACATATACGGAAGCAAAAACTTATGAGGGATGCACAGATTGCAACAGTCGAAAGAGCAGAAGTGACTGAAATTGCATGCCCTGTTATGGCCTATGGTGGTCATTCAATTACAAGTGGTAGGGCCTTTCACTGCCAATTGTGCTTGCACAAGGAAGCATGTGACAAATAAAAATCTTGAATCTATAAAAAGAGACACCTGTTTGTAAACCTCAGAAGGGTCCGTAGAAGGGTTCCCTAGCCAGAATCCATTCCATAGGCCTAGTATCAGAGGGATAAGTGCTGCAGAGGCTCTTTTCCTTAGAGGCTTAGTGGCATGATGCTCTTGCCATGCTCTGCTGGTTCCGATGCTGACACTGGACCAGGAACTAGAGCTAGAGGTTGAGGTCTGATTGAGGCCCAGATGAGGCCCGGTTGAGAATTGGCACTAGCGCCAGCATGAAATTCATATTTCCTGTTCCATGCACTGCTAGCCTGATAAACCAGACTAAATGTGGATGTCTAATTTAGTCTGGCCTCGATGCATAATACATCCGAAGATTGTTGATGAGAACAACCTTCCCTCAAAACCCTGCCCGCTTTGATTCAAAACACATCTTTGCGTTGTAATTGGTTTGCCAGATTCATGGCATTCTGGCTTCATTGAATCATTATGCGAGGCCAGACCCACCCGTAGACAAAACATTTTGCCGTCCAGCGGGTGGCGCTGGTTCACCAGGCTAATGCACTGCGATACGCTGGTTTGAACTTTATAGTAAAGCCATTCTGGTATCTGTGCCAGATGCTTTTTGGCCAAAACACTTCACATTTGTGAAGACATAACTAGGTCAAGAATGGACACTGGCAGTAATTTGGCTACATGGAAGAAAAAAGCGAGACCTAGAAATCAAGGAAAAGGCCTCTAGCTAGCATCAAGCGTCAGAATTTTAATCTACTTGTGAGGGGGGCGCTAAAATTAAACAAAGTCAACAGACCTACACTGCCATAAACGCTCCATTAGCAAACTGGTTTTCAACCAACCGACTGACCGACTGACCTGACTTACAGAAACAAGCGACTGATGTAATGGCGTATAGATTCACTGAACTCTAAGAAAAAAAAAGAGTGTCTAGATTGGCTTCACTCTTTCTTAACTTCAGTGGTGAGAGGATGTGGAAAGCCTCTGGCTTCTTCAGCACACTGTAGTGGTTAATGGAGCAGTAGAAACTATTTGTTGTGTCATTCGTGATCAAAATGACCTAGAGGTGGAGTCAAAAATGCTATCTGCTTAACTCTAAATAAATAATTTAAAAAACATTCAAAAGAGCCAGTTTTTTAACGGCTCTTTGACAGGAACTAGCCACTACGATCCGGATCCCGTCAAAGAGCCATAAATCCCATCTCTAGTGGAAAGCATCTAACTCAAGGATGGGCAAATGGAGGCCCGGGGACCACATGTGACCCGCCGCCTCACTCAGTGCAGCCCGCAGATAAAACACAATAAAAAAACACATAATGACCACATTTTGTCCTAGGCCCTATTTGGGAAAGGATGCCCTCTACCTATTAAATCCTAAATATCTCAACCTCCGAAGCATATACAAACATGAAATGAGTTGCATTTAAAAGCCAGGACCCTCGTTTTGCATTATAATATGTTCATTCAGCTGTGACATACCCACATTTTTTTAATAAAACAGCTTAAATCTCAAGAACCTGAATGCAGGTAATCAATCCGTTGTAATGATACTATAGGACGATATAAAAAATATTGGCCGTCAGTGAGCAATCAACTGCACCTCAAATTCTGCGAGTTAAAAGTCAGATCCGTGCAAAAAAATGTGGCCCTCCTTGTCATGAAAGTTGCCCATCCCTCGATAACTTCTGTCTCACCCTGAAGTGGTGAACAGAATGCTGGAAAGCATCTAATGTCACTCTCGCCTTAAAATGGTGAATCGAGCTGTGGAAACTGTAGTTCACCCTACAGTGGTAAATGGAACCGTGGAAACCGTAGTTCACCCTATAGTGGTGAATGGAGCGGTGAGAAATGAAAGGGAGGTCAGTACTGTAGTTTCTCTAATTCGCCACAGCTGGGGCATGCGGTGGGCCAGGCAGCATCTGCTAACAGCGGTGCAATTAAAAGAGAACCTGACGGGATGTGAAGAGCTCATAAACAACTTCAAAAGCAGCAGAGCTGCCTCATCCGTGCCCAGATGTTCATCGCTTGTCTGCTTATGTAAGCTGCGGTGTGAGTTGCACGTCTGTACGGCTGAAACTGATATGGAAACATACTGTAGGCCTGCGAATATGCAGTGCGTCCGCCCCATTTATTGGCGCTGGTACAGTACGTATAGCTGTCTCTCCTAATGTTGGCGGCGATTCTCTTCACTCGTCAATCAAAATGGGGCAGCAGACGAGCTGACATGAGTACTGTATCTCTCTTTTCATCCTTGTTTTCCTATTCATTCCATCCTGTTTCCACTGGCCCGCCCCCAGCCCATCCATCTCCCACCCCGCCCCACCACTGTTTTTCCCCACTGCGTCTCTGCAACACACTACCCTACTCTCTCCCCTCTCCTCCTCCCCTCCCCACCCCACCCCCCTCCACCCACTCCTGACCAATTACCAGCAGGGTCAGTGGTGGGGCACTGGGTCATCCCATGCACTTGATTTTCACACTGTTTCTCTCCTGAATGCCACATCAAGTTAATCAGGGTTAACAATGGCAGCGCCTCAGTGCACAGAGGCTGCCCTCGGCTTAGCTTAGCGCTGCGGCTGCCACACACTGGTGACACAGATGGGCCGATAATCCCACCCCCACTGACCAGGGGGGTGGTGAGGGGCGAGGGTATAGGCAACGCAGAGAGAGAGAGAGAGAGAGAGAGAGAGAGAGAGAGAGAGAGAGAGAGAGAGATGAAGGGAAAAATATGAGCCACAGAAAAGGGTTAAGATGAAAACAGCAGCAGCAGTAGCAGCGGATCCTGAGCGGCGGATCCCGAGGCGGATTCCAAGTGTTGTGGCTAGAGATGTGATTTATTTTGATTCATTTGGCTTTGAACATATCTGTGTTATTATTATCATGTCTTGTTTACAGCACAGACACAGTAAGACAAATGTATGAGCAGTTCAAAGGATTTACGGGGGCTGATCATACCATACATCTCCTTTCACGTTCATTCAAAACCATTCAATTTTGTGAATCTCTAACCTTTATGAATGTAACAAAAAAGCAATAGGCTTATTTTATGACTGACATGATTGTCTGCAGTGGCTTCTGATGGTATCATTCATTCATGTGCACAGAAAAATTATAGGTAGATGTGCTGGACTTTGGAATACTGTGTTGGACATTGGAATACTGGTGGTTCAGATATCCATTTCATGACCATGTTTGGTCAGTCAGATGTCCTTCCGAGGATATATTTTACCTCATCAGTTGATCTATCCATCGATCTGTCTATCTCTAAAGACAATATCAATAAGTCACCAGACACTCGTTTATCTTCCTTCCTACCTGTGCAGAAGTGAGTCAAACCAGGCCACAGGGACTCCTGAAGGGTGTGAAATATCCTAAAGGACACATGTCACAACTGCATCACCAAACACGCCAGTTGTCTGTTATGGTTGCACATTTTACAGTATAGTGTTTGACACATGACATGAAGTTTGACCAGCTTAGGCTACAACTGGTGACATTTTATAATGACAGACCGTCACACAAATCACGGCTTAACATGAATATTCTGATATGACAAGAAAAAAAGCGAGTGTCCGACAGGTGACCTTTACGCGAGCAGAAGTAAACACATCACACAGGTCACACAGCATTTTTTTTCCTTTCACAAGATGTTACGCTGCTATTAGAGGCAACAGCCCTTAGCCATCAACACTCACTCAACTCACATGAAGAGCACTTTTCAGCATCGGGGAAAAAACATCACTCTAACCTCCATAAATTTCACACTTCCCCCTTAGTGCAGGCACATCTGAATTATTTAAGGCCGATGTTGGTGCCTGCATGCGACAGTCGCAGGCTTCTGAAGTGAGACCGAAGTGCTTTACTTCTTTTCTCAACTGCTGGAGGTCAATAGTTGCCTGGTACCACAATACTTTTTTCCCTATTTTCTAGAAACTGCACCCTTAACCTATTCTTTAAACTCAAAAGTGAAGCTCCTCTGCCTCACACGGTAAATCTGATTTGGTACAATCAATGCCAATTAATTGTGACAACTTTAAAACACATGAAAACATCATGTTTACTTTTTCAATACGTCCTAGGGGATAGCAATGAACTACGAAAAAAGACTGTGCATCCATGGCAGACATTTTGGAAGCCTGGCTCTAACAACCAAAACGATCCCAATCGCACAAAACAACATGGCCGCGGCTGCCTGAGATAAGCCAAACAGGCACACGAGAAACGCCAAACCAAACCAAACTGTTAAAAAACATTTACATCAAAGGGTCTTCAGCTGCCCTCAACTCTCCAATCCCCATCACACCACCCCCTCCGTGGGGTCAATCCTCGGTCATTGTCGAGATGAGCTAGCAAAAATTACACGCTAATCTTGAACAACGCGCTCAAAAACTATTACTACTTGCTCCCTCCCCTTTCGGAAATCGGCATGGGTTCATCTAGAGTTCACCCGTCTGAATTCATAAATTTACACGAGAAAATCTGTCATTTGTCTAGTAACCTGATTTTTTTCTTTAATATGGCCCAATCCAAATGTTACCTCAGCTACGTGACACGTGACATATAATGAACTTTCGACCCCGGTAGCTGGGTCGTTGTTCGGTCAGATTTGCGCTCTGGGCCAGGGTTTGGTCCAGTTAGATGCCACCAAAATACCCCATCACTGGCACAATGCCACACTTCCATTCCGAATTGTCAGCCACCCCACCACCCCCCACGCCCGGCCCAAATTCTACAGTTCACCAAGAGGCCACCAAATTTTTTCCGCTAACCTCTACGAAACGTCACATCGTACACTTCACATAGCCAAAAATGTTTGACCCCAATCTCAAGTTCAAGTCATGCCAACGGTGTGTTGGTATACTGAAGCTACACAGTGACACCTACTGTTTTAAATGAAAATACGAATAAAAAAAATGATTAGGCGATTTCCCCTTACCTACAACATTCTTAAGAATAGATTTATATCCTATTATGTCCAGTTATATCCAAACGGTAATCAACCTTTGTTGCGTTCATTGGTAAGTTAATACCATTGTAATACTTTTCCACACAAAATACCATTGCAATACTTTTCCACACAAAATCAGTAGTGCTTGAAAATAGATTGCAATGAAAGGATTGGTTGCCTAATTCCTAAAATGCATTATTATACATGTGAAAGAACAATCTTATATACGTATATGTATTTAAATGTTTAACGTTGCGCCAATTTGAACTGTGTATTATTGCTGTTGCTTTATTGTTTTATTTTGCATTTTTATAGACAAAAATTATTTTATTTATGAGCTTACAGTTATGGGCATCCCGTCACAGCATAAATGTAAGATGAATTATTATTACCATTATGGGTACAATAATTATTACTGTTTTTATTATTGTTGTTATCATTATTATTAGTTAGTAGTAGTAGTAGTAGTAGTATCAATATCAGTATCAGTTATAGTGGCAGTATTATTAGTATTGTCCATTATTATTATTATTATTATTATTATTATTATTATTATTAGCCTATTATTATTATTCCTTAGAGGCGTTGCATTATTTTAATTTCAAATTGTTCAATCATGCTAGATAATTCTTATAGCCTCTATTTAAGACTGGTTCAATATTATTAAATATTCATAATTAATTGCTAATGACGAATTCAATAAATATGTTAATGTTCAGGAAACATGTTAAAGTATAGTTTTTCAGGTGTGACGAGGTCAGATATAGAACAGAAAATAAGTAGAATGTATATAAAATTAAAATCTAAACTACAAACTAAATAACATTTTGACCAAAAATTTAAATAGTAAATATTTTGTAAATTCATATGCTTTAAATGTCCTAAAATAAGTTATTGCTTTTACAAAATGGATACCATTCACCATCCCAGCTCACATAATTAATAATGCAATGTTCATAAATTATTTGTGGACTCTTTTTTAAATACTGTGCATGAAATAGTCCTCTAACAGCCTTTAACAGGTGCCAAATATCGCTGTAGCATTTTATTCTGGAAATGGGAAGGTGACGGATAGCCTTCTCAATTCTCATTTCCATCAAAAACACCCCAGGGAAATCTAATGATTTAGCCTTCCGACTTCTTGCCTACCTAACTATAATGCCTACATCAGCAATAACAACCAACATCCATAAACAAGCAATAGTCAATATTTTATGCTGCATACATTTAATGCTTCTCACTAAGGATTCGTTTCAACGGAAATTAATATTTTATAACAAGCTGCTGAGAAACTGGGAGAGTCCCTTTTGTGACAGTGATGTTAAGGAAGAGGCATGGCACTTATGTACAGTATAATATGTCCTTTATTATATTTGACAAGAATATGTTTGTTGTACAGTGTATTGCTCTTTGGAACATATATGTTTCACCGACAGCATGTGCAGCAGACCGAGTGCTCACCAAGTTGCCCATAAATAAATAAATATTCCAAAATATATCACCATTGGTTAAGCAGCTAAGCAAAAATGTTATTCCAGTAATAAAAATTATAAAACAAAAACTCAATGATCACTTGGAATACCTCCAAATGCATATTCAACTTGTAAAAAAGTGTTCATCTGTGTCTTTATGATATAAAATACTACTAAGCAGTGTATCAAACCACAGCAGGATCACATCACTCAGTGCCATCAGTGGAGAAGCAGGGGAGGGTGAGAGTTTATGCAATGTGGCATATCACAACATAGTAGTACGTGTCATCATGGGTTCTTACAGCCTTTTTCAAAGGGTACCAGCACCCCCCTGTGTCCACAAGGGGTATTGCGAGTTTTAAACAGCTATTCAAATACATGGACCATTAACTGTTGCATTTCCCTAGATCCATACATCAGTACATTCAATGACCAGCTAATAACTGCCACGTACTGATGCCCAAACAGCCATTTTCCAGCTCAGACAGACTGCACAAGTTGCAGTCATTTCTATATTGCAAATGGCACATTACACATGACTCCCCCACCCAAAACCCTGTCTTGTTTCCACAGGAAACATTAAAACATATCCAGCCACTGGCCAGGATTTCTCAGTGTTGCGTGTTGTCAGGCCCAATCTTCTGAGCAGGTGCAGTGAGGCTCAGGTTACAAGGCTGCAGGTCCACCTGGGTCAGCATACCGCAATACTCCAATGGAGTTGCATCATGAGCTCTATGTAGTCCAAAGCCTTCAGAGCCTCCTTGAGCCTTCATACTACCTGGAAAATAAAGTAGAAAAATTAGCTTTTCCTTATCTCTGGTGTATAGTGGTTGAAATAATAACCACAATGAAAATGTGCATTTACACTAGCCTGATAAACCAGACTAAATGTGGATGTCTAATTTAGTCTGGCCTCGATGCATAATACATCCGAAGATTGTTGATGAGAACAACCTTCCCTCAAAACCCTGCCCGCTTTGATTCAAAACACATCTTTGCGTTGTAATTGGTTTGCCAGATTCATGGCATTCTGGCTTCATTGAATCATTATGCGAGGCCAGACCCACCCGTAGACAAAACATTTTGCCGTCCAGCGGGTGGCGCTGGTTCACCAGGCTACATTTACACAGTTTACATACTTAAGAAACGTATTAACTGTTTGGTTTTTAACCCATTGATGCCTGATGTTGCGTTGCGCAACATTGGCCCTGGCGCCTGGAGCTGCATTACGAAACATTCAGGCTCATGAGATTTGAGACAACTTTATTAAAAATCTCTGTTTGTTTGAGATAAATTAACACATTCTCATGAAAGATGAGGGCCTTAGCATTGAAATGCATATTTTTATGTGCTTCAGAAGCTGAGATATTTAGGCTTTTATAGGCTGAGGGCTAGCCTGGCGACGCTATCCATGTACACCACCCAAAAATTTTGGCTCCACACATCGTCTGGCAAAAGCCTCGAGCTCGGTTCTCTCAGCGTTTAGCCAATCAGCAAACAGTTGAGAGTGGTGACGTAGAACTCACCCGCGAGCTCCGTTACACTTTCGTTTTGTTATTTGTATGCCTTTGCGACGCTATAACGTAACAGACATGCTAATAAAGCACAATATGGTATTTAATTTGAGTTTGGAACTCCAATTAATATAAATGATAGAGTAAGATCAGACCATCTCCCACCGTCCACGGAGACGGATGCCTCTTGGCTTTTGCCAGACTGATTGACGGAGTCAACAGTCGGCTTTTCGCCCATGCTAGCTGAGGGCAGCTTTTCTTAAAAAGGGCTCCGGCATTCAGCACACTTTTTTGCAGGTGCAAGTGTCAATGGGTTAATCATACACATACGATAGAATTTACAAACTACAGTGTTTTGTTGTGAGACATCTCCACTCTGCAGTTTCTTAATATGTCGGCCAAGACTCTGTTCACTTGTAAAGAATTGACCTAAACAGAGACAAAATATCATTCCACAAATGTATGTCAATACAGAGCGCCTTGGTGAAATATTGGGACTCACTTCCTGTAAGAGCCCCAGTACAGCATCTCAGTCCTCCTCGTAGTTGTCTGCGTGCTCCACCACCCGAGGCTCCACCAGCTTCTCATACGACACACACATCATGATCTGCACACATACACACACACATGATCACATGGTAAATATGGGTAATAGACTGCATTTGTATAGTGCAGGGGGCAGTAACCTATGGCTCTAGAGCCACATGTCGCTCTTTTGGGAACTATATATGGCCCTTACTAATCTAGGGTTGTGAACCGTCCCTTGAAATATGGAATCGTCCTGTATTTATAAATAAAAGTACGGGTTCCATATTGAGTTGAAACAGTACACGGGAGGTTAAAAGGTGTTAAAATGCAGGAAATTACATCTAAGAAATATCGAAATTCTCCCAGACTCTTGCCATAATGACCCCTGGTATAGTGTCTTGTCTTCCCACTCCTTCGAACACTCAAAGCGCTTTACATTCACACACCAAGGCCACTGGCAACCATGCAGGGTACCACCTAACCTGGCTCTCGCAGATGGATTGTCACGAAGTGTAACGAAGATGCACGAAGCACTAGGGGTCTAGCGAGAGCCAGGCTAGGTACCACCCTCCCACCAGGAGCAATTTGGGGTTAGGTATCTTGCCCAAGGAAACATAAGCTGTGTATATGGCACTTGTTTCGCCGATCGGAATAGATCTGATCCGATTAGTCTGATCGGAATGAAGTGTATACATTAAAATGACCTCGAACATTCCAATACCTGTCACACGCGGTTTCCATGACCCGTGGTTAGTAACAGGCCTGGTTAAATGGTTGAAACAGAGATAGACATGGACATATCTGTTGTTTTATTGATATTTTTAGTTTTTCTCAAAGTGCAGCAGGAAGCAAAACTGCTGTATTTAATCTTGCGCTTATGAGCCGCGCGAAACAGCGGCACTCCAACTTGCTGTTGTCATCAGTTCACTTAAACCATATCACAAACAAGAAATAAGTCTGTGGATGAGAGTACAGAGCCGGGATTAGTGGGAGAGAGTTGTTCTGCAGGAATTCAGTGACCAAGAATGGCGTGAAAATGTTAGGATAATTTTGTTAAAATATGTGACACGATAGCTTCACAAACAACCAAGTGGAATAGAGTGTATACATGGACCATCTAAGTGGACTACACCACCTCTTCTATTCCGATTACAATTCTGATCCGATTAAAGAATTCTATTCCTATCGGCCCGTATACAAGGGGATTCCTGGTCGGATTAAAAAAATATTCCTATTCTAATCGGATCAGAAGTGTCCATGTATACACAGCTATTGATAGGGTCAGGCAGAACAGGGCTCAAACCTGCCCTCTGTTTGCCGAACAGGCTGCTCTACCACCTGAGCCAATACTGCCCCACATTACTTTTTTATGGAAGTGCAAGTGTGTATGTCAGAGGTGTACCACTACAGCAAAACAGTTGCCAATGTCTGTTTTTGGTAACTCTGTCCCGAGCAAAAAAATAAAAGATATGTTAACCCTTACCCTCTCGTCTGTCCCTCCTGTGTCATCGTTTAGAGCCAGGCTGTGACAACGCTAAAATGTTTTCATCCGTTCAATATAATAGGATTCAATACTGTTGGAGACACTGTCAAGTGCTGATATATATACTATTGATCCTTTGCTACCCTAGACAGCATGGGCAATTGAAGACAGTATTGGTCAGTGCTTCACAGACCAATTAATATACAGTAATAAAACACACAGACACAAACATGCACACGCACAGACACAGACACAGACACAGACACAGACACAGACACACACACACACACACACACACACACACACACACACACACACACACACACACACACACACACTTCATCCTCCTCAGCGGTGAACTCACCGTCAGCAGGACCAGCAGAGCCATCATCACTCCCAGCATGATGTACAGGTTGTTGGTCAGGCCCCCAGCCCAGAGTGGTCCCAAAATGGTGGCCAGACCCCCAACTGAACGCCGCACCCCCTGGCTGAACCCTAGAGGAGGGGTGGTGAGGGTGAGAAGAGGACATAACAGTTATTACTTCTAGATTATATTCTTATATTCAGTGTTTCAGTCGTATTGAGCTGCTATGGGCAAAGAGCATTGGGCCAGTGCAACTGTTATGTGTTGTACTGCATAGTGGTTACAATAATGACCTCAATGAAACTGTGCATGGACACATGTATGCCACTGCTAATATAAGTAGAACCCATTTACACACGCATATAGCCTAACGGTACTTCAAAATATATTAGCTGCACACATGTGTGCGCGTGTGAACTGCTGGAAGGCTGATTGTACTCAAGCGTGTGCTATATGTTTAATGTGCAATAATGTGTATTGGGTTGTTGTGTATTTATGTACCGGTAAACTGACAGACACCTTATTTTCCATCGGGATTAACAAAAGTGCTCTACTCTACTCTACAGAGCAGCGGTGGGAAAGCGACGGGAACGGGAGAAGGCCTTTGGTTTTGGGGGCACAGGAGAGATCTGGTCAATTTAAGACTTCCTGGAAATGTAACTGAACATACTGTATACGAAAATGAACCCCTAGGACAGAAACACTGAGACCCCTCTGGAGGACTATTTCACAAGAAAAAGGACCTCAGGTAGGTTATGGCATGAAAATTCCTTTATTTTAAGCGCAATTAACGTTTCAAACTCAAGCCTGGGGATAGAAGACCACAGAGGACCTACAGTAGCGGATGGGCATAGAATACATCAGTTACGTAGGTCTCTCCACAGAGCAGAAGGTTTCTGCTGAGGTGTAATTAAGCCACTGAAGCCGAGGCCTGGGGATGGAGAAGGGACCACAGCGCCACTCATCAAAAAGGATGGAGGAACGCTCGAAGGAACTCGGGAGGAGAATAATTCCACAGACGACTTTTGCTGAATATGCGATAACACTCAAACAATTAAAGAGGCTGTTAAGTGTAGTGTGAAATAAAAGAAAAAGAGGTTGTGGAATGAATGCATGAATAAAAAAAGGTTCTGGTCAGCTATAGGGCAAATACTTCATGCATTTCTGAGCACAACTGCATTATCAGCATTAAATAGCTTACTAATTTCTTCGAAATGGCAGAGAAAAAGTCTAAGTCAAAGTGAGGGCCCGTCTGGGAAACTCGTTGTGACACAGCACTAGACAGCACACAAGTGCACACAACGAAATTGCATTCATGCGTCGTCACTCGTGCAAGGGGGCAGCCTGCAAAGGCGTCCCAAGGGCGCAGAGCGACGGGATGGTACCAGGCACGTGCACTCCAATACGGCAGGGGAGGCACGGCCTCACCAGCCAGACCTGAGAATGATGAGCTGCAGTAAATGTGAATAATAGTAACAATAACAGCTATTGTTTTCGAGCATCTGCACCATAACTACCATTTGAGCAGTATTTAAACAGTTTCACTCATTTTCAATCATTTCCGTGGCCAAAATCATAATATTTGCCCATTTCATGTCAAATTGCTCCGAATACGGTGAATTTGGGGCAACTCTGAACTGGCCTCACCCCGGATTGCGCAATCCCTCGTTAACAAGCTTCAGCGCATGCGCCATTTTGCTCGTTCTGTGAATGCAACCTGGTAATATTGTATTAAACGTTTTTATACACTTAATAGAAGTATGTATGGTGTGCCCTCAATTCCTGATAATGTTCTACTATTTTCTACGTGTGATTATCATTTCTTTACTCTGAACGCTTTGGCATAACGCCCACTGAAATATACAGTGGTGAGGCCAGCAGTAGCCTGGCCGCAGACTCCTTCTGGCATTGAGAGTATTGCTGGCCAGTTACGTCATAGCGAATCTGAAGTTCACAGCCAGTCAGTGTTGTCATGGAATTGTACGACTTAACAATTTACTAAGGACTAAGGAGCCTCACGAAACACAAATCCTCGCGGCTACTCATATTCATATTCAATGCCAAATTGCTTTGGACGTTTGGGGCGTCTCGAATAGATGTGGCTTTGGATGGACAGCACCGGCTAAAGCAACGTTAGCATGCGCAACGCCAAAGTGAAGAAAAAGAGCGGCGCATGGACCTGATGTACGAGATAAAGGTAAGATCAGTGTTTCCTATGTGTGTGAAGCCTGTGTTTGTGAGACCCGTGGGGAGAGAGAGAATCCGCCGTGATTCTCTCTGGTGTGGTGGTAGCTTTTGTGATCTGAACAGGATTCTCATGTGCCCTGTAACTGTTTGTAAAGTTGAGTAGGCTACAGGGTGCCGTTGAGGTAAATCAAATATACCCGTGTAACTACAAGACTCTGATCTAATTCCAAAGTGTAGGCATAACATAAAGGACAGTCCCAAAATATTTGGTGACCATATCGAAGCTTGTGTAGTAATCTATGTTTAAATGTTGACATTCGCTTCCTGCCACACCTTTGTCCCAAATCGTTTGCCGTAGCCTCGTACAAGTAGATGTAGGCCTACATTTGCACGAGAATCCGGTGCTTCTCACAAACGCTATCACACCAGTTTGTTCGCCGTGGTGCTCAGCGGTCTATATGACACCATGTTTTGAATCCTGTGTGTGTGTGTGTGTGTGTGTCTTCCATTGAGCATCCGCCGTGATGTGGTTTATGTGAGACCACTGTTTGAATCCTGTGTGTGTGAGAGCAGTGGGCTGTGAAGGAGCGTACACTCTTCACTACTCTCCCCTCCTCCTCTCCTCTCCTCTCCTCTCCTCTCCTCTCCTCTCCTCTCCTCTCTTTTCCCATCTCCTCTCCTCTCCTCTCCTCTCTTTTCCCATCTCCTCTCCTCTTCTCTCTTCTCCTCTCCTCTTCTCTCTTCTCTCTCTCTCTCTCTCTCTCTCTTCTCCTCTCCTATCCTCTCCTTTCTTCTCCTCTCCTCTCCTCTCCTCATCCCTCTCTCTTCTCTTCTCCTCTCCTCTCCTCTCCTCTCCTCCCCTCTCTTCTCCTCTCCTCTCCTCCCCTCTCCTCCTCCCCTCTCCTCTCCTCTGCTCTGCTCTCCAGCTCTCTCAGCCGTGATGCTGCTGTTTGTCCACATTACTGCTGTGTGGTTTATGTGAGACCACTGTTTGAATCCTGTGTGTGTGTGTGTGTGTGTGTGTGTGTGTGTGTGTGTGTGGTGTGTGTGTGTGTGTGTGTGTGTGTGTGTGTGTGTGTGTGTGTGTGTGTGTGTGTGTGTGTGTGTGTGTGTGTGTGTGTGAGAGAGAGAGGGAGAGATCTAATAGCATTTTCTCTACGGAAATGCAGCATGTTTTATTTTGTAGGCCTGCCTTATGTTAAGAAAGCTATGACATATGAAACTTATCGGTAGGCCTATTTGGTAAATTTACTAAAATGTACTTATACTGTAGCTGTAGTATTATATATTTGCCTCACCAGCCATAAAGTTGACCGCACCTCACTGGATGGTACCACGCTCAGGGTAGCTCAGTCATGGAGAAGAATAGGGGAGACCACTGGTCAATTACTCCCCCCACAAGCAACCTGGCGTGTCGGCAGTCGAGCCGGCAACCTTCGGGCGACAAGTCTGACACCCTAACTGCTTAAACATGACTGCCCAAACTAAAGGAAGCACAGAGCTTGCTGAGAATGATAAGGAACATGGGAGTAGGGCATACCAGTATATCCCGGTATCCCACTGTATGCTATAACACTCTCCTCATCACCCCTTGTGATTACTGGATTTGCTGACTGGACGCATTGTATTGCATTTACAAAATGTTAATAATGAAAGCAACAAGCAAGTAAAAAGACAACAACATGCAGCAAAGAATCTATGTTGACCTATTGCTTGCCACATATTAGTTTTCCAGGTGAGGTACAGTATATTGGCATTAATGTTGCCCAGCTTCATTCCAGAGAACCTTGTGACTTGTTTGCACATGCCCCTCTGAAAAATGGCTCGTCAACACACCTGTGTTTTTTCACCTGTGTGGACATAGGTGACAGAACAAGAACATGCACACAAAGACAAACCCATCGACTCTTCACCCATAGAACAGGTTGGATATCATTCCAAGACATACATTATCAGCAAGCAGTACATTTTATAGAGTAGTCTTCAAGCATGCCACCCTATCCTCTTCTTTGGTTGTCTGTAAACCACCCAAGGTAACAGTGTTGTGTTTAAAGTTGCACTGTGTAATATTTTTCGTAGTTTATTTCCAGAATGCTGCCCATTCACAAATGTTACCTTTTTTACGAATACTTAACACCATCATCAAATACTAAGCATTCATTATGACTGGAAAAATAACACTTTTCATACATGAAAAGTGAGATCTTCGCCAAGCCCGCCATTTGAATTTCCAGAAGACATTTGTAGTTGCAAAATGTACTGTACTTTCGTCATACTGCTAAATATTTGTTTATTACTTAGTAAATATTCATGAAAAGATCAGAGTTGGCAATAGGCAGCACAGTTTCAATTAACAGCAGAGTTGCAATACCTACTCTGGCCACCAACCTACACAGTGCACTTTTAGGAGGCAGGCGTACAAGCACAAATATACACACACAAACTCAAGCATGACACACACACACACACACACACACACACACACACACACACACACACACACACACACACACACACACACACACACACACACACACACACACACACACACACACACACACACACACACACACACACACACACACACACACACACACACTGTGCCGCCCACACATACACATGCTTGCTAACTCGAGTTTCTCTTTTAACAAATGCTAATTAATGATTGGACGCCTTGTTGCAATTATGTAAGCATGGTTAAGGAGGGTTGTTGTGATTAAATTGAGTAATTAGCCAGCTCTGATTTAGTTTAGTAGGGCCCCTGGAGCTTTAGCTGTGTGGGTTGTTGATTCTTTTTTTTAAACTCAGTGCTGCACTTCTCAGCCTACACCTCATAAAACATGCAGGCCACACCAGAGCAAGAGTTTTAAATGAGACAGTACAGAGAAAAAAGGCCAGACCTACAATAAATCTGCTGTCTGGCTCTGTGAAAACACCAAGCCAACAGCCACAAATACAGTCTGCTAGTGTGCCTTACGGCCCTTTTTAAATGCAGATTGCCCAATTATGCAATTATGGGTTTGAACAATCAGTTCCAGATTAGTCAAATGGCATGTAAAGCATATCTATGAGCGTAGTAAAATGTTCTTAAAGGAAATAAGAGTACTTGATCAAGGACTGAGCATAGGTTGTGCCATTAAATATTTAGTATAGAACCGTGTTGCAGACATTTCTTATTTCCTTTAAGTAAGCTTAATCTTGTTTGCACCATGCCTCCGACAGAATAGAGGTGTAAAGTGTGACTTTTTCCACTGCACATACACAGGGCCTGTTCTACTTAGTGTGGTGCCCTAGGCGAACATCCCCAAAGTATAAACTTGGCTTTTTGTTTGTTCAGAAATTGTCATAAGTAGGCCTACATATAGTACAGGTTTAACTATGATACATGTGGGTGCCCAAGACTGATCATTTGTATTGCTTCAAGGTTTAAGGTTTTATTTTGCTTGATGTTGTATCTAACTGTATTGTGAGTAGGAATATTGGGCATTACTTTGGTGCCCCCAAAACATTTGGTGCCCTAGGCGACTGCCTAATCAGCCTACACCTAGCGCCAGCCCTGCACATACAGACAGTCATAATGGCAAAGACAACATCAGTTCTGTTGTAAATTATTGCCTGTCAATTAGATATCTTAGCCAATAAACATTTGAGGTTTCACCCTGTCATTTGCTCTGATCATAAATCAAAGAATGTCTAGTGAGTTGAAGGGTTTTTTCAATAACTTACAGCCGTCCGCTTCTCAAATGCAGGAGACACACAGAATGTAGCGGCCATATGCCTTGTCTTTATGTGTTGTAGTCATGGCTTTTAATTTGCCGATCACCGCGGGGTGTCACGTGAGTGCAGGGTATCAATTAGTGTGGTATTTAGGCACCTGTGCACCTGCTCACTGGTAGGGAGAGGGGTAGGCATGGGAGAGCACAATTTTTGTTGACCGCACGCTAAGAAACATTTGGTCTTTTAAACGCACTTTGGCACTTTAACTGACTCACCAGTAGCACACTGCATGGTGGCGGTTTTAGATATGCGTTTTAACTTTTGTATTTCAACTTTGACATCGAATAAAGGACAACTAACGAAGACAAGTGTTTGCGCGTCAGCTTTTAAACCTCCCAACCAACCTCTCGGCGGCAGCATTGGATTTTAGCCGCCACACAGAAGCTTCAAGATGTCCTCAATTGAGTTAAACAACTCACCAGGGTTATCTCTGCAGTTACTGCATCTGTAAGGGGTTATCTCTCATGTTCTCCAACTCTTATCTCTAGCTTACACAACTATCTTATTTCTAACTGTCCGATATCTCTCATGTTGTGGCAAAGGGGCAGAAGTCATCTCTCCAATTCTGTAAACAAACAACCTCTTCCTCAGTAACGGGACCAGGTCCCCTTGTGACACTGCTTGTTGACATTCTAATGGGGTCAGTTAAGGCTTCACTCACCAGTACAAAACTTGGTGAAGGAAAATATTTAAAAACCTGCCCTTGGCAATTAGCTAAGCAGACAACTCCGAATTTAACCCAGTCGATATGGAATAAATAAGGGGAAGTTTTGTGG
>NC_085862.1:52970179-53040179 GCF_034702125.1 Engraulis encrasicolus | reverse complement strand
CCACCCCTAGTACAGAATGGGTTATGGAACATGCCAATGGTCAGAAGCATTTTGGTGACATTAAGGATATAACAGATACTCTGCCTGAAAGGGTTAAGGCTAGTGGGATGAAACATTTGTTTTGATGTACAGTACTGTGCTGCAGGAAGGAGAGTGCTCACCTCAAGTGCTGTCTGGTTGAAAAGAGTGATGAACTGAGCAGTCAGCAACACCACCACTTCCTCCTTCAGGAACTCTGAAAAGGTACCCGACAGAAGACAACGCAAGCAGTCAGACATGGCAACCTGGGCCCAAGTGATGCAGAGGTGCATGTGACATTGGATACTAGTGAAGGTTTAATAGAATGCTTCTATTCCCCATAAAAGTAAGTCTGCTAACCAAATGTGGTAGCAATTGGCAAGGCAATTGGGCGGGAAAAAAGACAAAGCACAACATTATCTGGCATTACACTGACATTTTTTACTGCCACCTTTGTCACCTTGCCATTTAGTTGCTTCAACAAGTGTCTATTAAATGACAATAAAGAAGTTTTGAAGTTTCAAGTCTACTGCTAGGACCTACAGTACAGTACGTACTCCTATAGTATTTCCACATCTCAGACAGGGTCCACCCAAAACACCTCCTCTCACTTGACAAAGGGAAAAAACCTGAGTTTAACATTTGGTCCAACAATAGTGGTAATTATACTATTTGGTCAGTGTGTATCATTTCGTTAATTCCACTCAATACAGTGCAAATATTAAAAGATGTAGAGTTGAAATTGCACTGGTCATCTGCAGAATTTGACATTGTCTTGTGACTCCACTGTTAGAGTCAGTTGACTCTCCACAGTGTTGTAAATACTCTATCTAGATCTCACTCTGAAATATTGACACACCATTATTTTACTGCGCATCTCATCAGTGGCGGAATAATTGTGCGTAGTTGGGCAAAACACTCAAAAGCATGGTTGCTAATCAGTTAGCAAGTGACTAGGTTGCCAATGGGAAATTGCATTGCAGCCAAGTAAGTTGCTAACTTGGCAATGGCACTATCGATAAACACACCCCTGGGCCCAGTACAGGGACAAATCCTGTGCTTGCCCTGCCTGTAACTCTGCCCCTGCTTCTCATGCAGCCACTCCCTCACCTCTGCTGGCGCTCAATATCTTCAGAGGGCTGTGTGTATGTGTATGTGTGTGCGTGTGCGTGTGCGTGTGCGTGTGTGTGTGTGTGTGCGCTCCCCCTCACCTCTGCTGGCGCTCAGCAACTTCAGAGGGCTGCGTTTCCCCGGGTCCTCTCCGTGCTCGGGGGATCCAGGCGGCTCTGGGTGGTGCAGGCTGCCGTTGGCCACGGGCCTGCTGGGCTCACTGGGCAGCGTGCCGTAGGTGCCCAGGGATTCCTGGGTGCCCACCAGAGGCTTGTCCTCTTCGTCCCCGATCAGCACGTCATCGTCATTGTCATCACCCTTCCCATCCTCTTCCCCCTCCTCCCCATCCCCATCCCCATCCCTCTCCGTCTCCACGACGACGGCCCTTGCTTCGCTGTGATTGGTCATTTCCTGTTGAGGGGGGATGTCCCAGTACATCACCATCACGGCAACTTGCAGCAGGAGCCACATGAAGCACATGAAGAGCTGTGGAGAGAGAGAGAAACACATGTGCGCACACGCGCGCGCGCACACACACACACACACACACACACACACACACACACACACACACACACACACACACACACACACACACACACACACACGCACACACGCACACACGCACACATGCACATGCGCACGCACACACAAATCAAGTAAAGTCAACTCAGTTTTTATTGTCACTTTCTTCATATGCACAGGCCGTACAAGGAAAATCAAATTACGTTTCTTTCTCAATACCATGCCAGGACATAGACATACACAGGACTGACATTAGCAGCAACAACAAGCAGCACTAGTGTACTGCATTGTAGGTTGCAGGGCCAAGGCAGTTCTTATTATTGGAGGGCTTGTTACAAAGGTCACACCTAATCACCCCCAATTAAACTCAATGGTTCATAAAAATCATCATATAAAGTACTGCAGGTCAACTGTCCAGTGACTCAAGTCTTGAAGTCTTACCCCTGGTGATGTGTACTTGTTGACTACAAAGGGGCCCAGCTGGAAATCAAAGAGCCGCAGGAAGAGGTTAAAGGCTGGGCCTGAAGAAGAGGAAAATGTGCCATTTATTATTATTATAACTAAATGGAAGCAAACAGGTCAGAAGAGTAAAAACAGGCTATAATGTTATAACTAGGAGACAATAATGGAGACAAACAGAAGGTTTGCAAGGTTGCACTTGAAAAAGGACGAAGGTCCGAAACGTCCTGCAAATAAATCACTGGGAGCATTAACAGTGTTGTGGACTTCTGTCATTTATTTCAGTTACTCTATTTTGTCCAGCACCTGTACCACTGATGTGCGCGCATTCTCCACCTTAATGGAGACAAACAAGTCAGAAATGCCCAACAAAGGAATGCCACTGACCGATATGAGTGATAGAAGCGACGGCATACGTCCGTTAAAAGCAGAATGCAAGCAAATTTCCAATATTCCAATGGATTGTGGCGGCTGTCACCGAACCGCATCATAGCTCATTTTGCTGAAGTCCAACTACAAACTAGGGATGCAAATTATCGATTAATTCATTAATCATTAGTTGATAGTCATATCGATCGACTTACGATTAATTGATAAGCAGCGTTTTCCCAACGAAATCTCAATGTTTCTCGGAAAAAAAATACTAAATCTACAAATTTTAATTAAAAAATGAGATAAAATACTACATTTAGATTAATTTTATTTCAATTCTTTAATCCAAAGGTGATTTAGATATTCCCACTATTCACAACCCTCTTCACACACACACTCTTCACATGCCCATTTAACCTGGGTCTCTTGTCAGTTAAATTGTTGATTAATTGCGATGATTGTTTTTTAATCAATTAATGCATTGATCGATTAAAGTCGATTAATCGATTAATCGTTTGCATCCCTACTACAAACTATTGCTCAAGTTGCTCACATCGCATCTAGTTGCCCAAATCGCTTTGGTCTCTTCTGTGGCCAGCGACTCAATACAAAGTAAATTACTTCCATCGCTGGAGTCGCTCAAGTCGCTCAAGTCACGTCTGGCTATTGGTGCCATAAGTCAGCTCCCTCATGAAAGGATTTGAGAAATTCGTCTTCATCTAATCTGTACCAATGACGTATGACAGGAGATTCACTCCATGACATTAAAATCACCACCCATGATATGTGTGAAGGACAGGAGAAGTCAACAGCGTAACCCATTGCATGACTCGTGTGTAATTATGCACTCTCTAAGGAACCCATTCGTTCTTTTGCGTCATAAATCTCATTCATTCCATAATTTGAACGTCATCTAATACTAATGCTGTCCCCAAGATTTAAGTGTCCTGAAGCTTCACAAACGAACACACTAAGTTGATTTATGATCATTCTACAATAATAATGCAAGAAAGATGCTGCCTGAAGCTACAGCTGTCAACGATTTAACATAATGAACAAACAATATTTATCTACATCTACCAGGGTTGTTCAGTTCAACATGGTACAGTAAGAAACACAGTTACACAGTTGTTTGCTGCCAAGTTCAGTCAGTTTTAACAGACAGCGGTTGTTGACATATATATATATATATATATATATATATATATATATATATATATATTGGACCAAGATTTGATAGCTATGTGGTACAGTGTGGAGGTGTGTTTACTTGCATGCACTATGCCAGTAACTGATGCAGTGATGGTTGCCTGTTTGATAACCGATCTTGACTGCAGATCGTGAGGGATGGCCAAAGGTATGGTGATGGTTATTAAGTAAGGGTTAACGTTCGGCGAGAAGGTCACTACCGTGGAATAGCAGCACGACAGAGAGAATCTTTAGACCCCGACGCGGAGCGGAGAAGTGCTGCTATTCCACAAAGCGACCGACTCGCCGAAAGTTAACCCGCTTATTATATGGATATACTTAAATGATTCACACATGGCGGGGACATTTCTTTAGGCCTATTTAATGTTAAGATTGTTGCTGCGCAAAACAAAACAGTGCCGTTGTGAAACACCGCTAGGCAACCGCTAGGTAGCCAGGACAACAGGTGTTGTCTATCACAGCAGCTGATTAGAGTCTTGTTGAAAAGTCGCTTTAGCAGTGAAAAGTCTTGTTGCCATTGACAGCGGTCTGTTATAGACCAACCCGTCCGTTATCGAAAATTATTATATGGTTGTGACGTCATCTGTCGAATGCTCCATTCATTTCAACGGGGCTCCCCAACGTTCGGACGTCTGTTATTTTTCGATAACGGACGGGTTGGTCTATAACAGACCGCTGTCAATGGCAACAAGACTTTTCACTGCTAAAGCGACTTTTCAACAAGACTCTAATCAGCTGCTGTGATAGACAGCACCCGTTGTCCTACCGCTGTCAATGGCAACAAGACGTTCACTGCTAAAGCCACTGGCTTGTATACAAGTCAGTGGCTAAAGCGAATGTTTCATATCACTCCGCAGGGGGTCCGGTCTTTTGTCACTCTAATCAGCTGCTGTGATAGACAACACCTGTGTCCTGGCTAGCCTACCTAGCTGTTGCCTAGCGGTGCATGTTCCACAACGGCACTGTTTTGTTTTGCGCAGCAACAATCTTAACATTAAATAGGTCTAAAGAAATGTCCCCGCATGTGTGAATCATTTAAGTATATCCATATAATAAGCGGGTTAACTTTCGTGTGTGTGTGTGTGTGTGTGTGTGTGTGTGTGTGTGTGTGTGTGTGTGTGTGTGTGCGTGTGTGTGTGTGTGCGTGTTCGTGCGATTAGTGGGAGAGAGAGAGAGAGAGAGAGAGAGAGAGAGAGAGAGAGAGAGAGAGAGAGAGAGAGAGAGAGAGAGAGAGAGAGTGTGTGTGTACCCACCGATCAGCAGGCCAGCTTGACGGCAGGCCATGACGGCGGCGAACACAGTGGAACGGTCTTCAGGAGCCGTGCTACGCGTCAGGAAGCCAAAGATGGAGGACCCAGCACCCGTACCAATACCTGCACGGGAACAAATCACGTCATCACACTTCGCGTGTACCAGCACTTACCATGGGTAATTTTTTGCTCACCACACCCATAGCAATACCTGCACAAGAACAAATCACGTCTTCACACTCGTACTGATACATAAATGGGTACTAATTTGCTCACCACACCCATACCAAAACTCGAATGGGCACATATCATGTCACATCATGACACCCGTACCAATACTTATATGGGAACAAAATATATTATGACATTGGAACACAAAATACATTTTCATGCCCACACCATAACTATAGGAACAGAGCACGAATCTATAACCCCACACAAACTTAATATGAAGAGTTCAGATGCATAACCATAATATAAAAACGATTATAAAAATCTGTAAAATGTAACTTTTATATTGCATTTTCACCAAGTAATTACGATTAATAAACCAATTAAATGTTATTATCAAGTACAGTTTTGCATCTGAACTTCACATTGTTCTTATGTTCTATTCGATTTTATGTACAAACCCCAACTCCGATGAAGTTGGGACGTTTGGTAAACAGTGAATAAAATCAAAATGCTATCATTTTCAAAACATTCAATCTATTCATTAGATGGAGAATAGTGAAAAGACAACATATTAAGTGTTAAAACCGAGAAAAATATTGTTTTGGGGGACATATGTACTCATTTCTAATTTGATAAATCCAACACGTCTCAAAAGAGTTGGGACGGGGATCAGTGAAATTTAGTAAACATCCAAATAAGATAAAACAACACAGAAGAACATTTCAAAATGAATTGTACTGACGGACAATATAGGTCTCCAGGTATAAGATCATCACAGAGAGGCTGAGTCACTCAGAATTAAAGATGCAAAGGGAATAATTACCATAGTTATTGCATACATTTTTGAATTCCCTTTGATTTACCACGATTGAGTGTATATAAGACATATTTTTGTTAATAAAATCATTGTATAGGTTCATGACATCATGAAATATATATTGGCTGTAGTCTCACTCTAATTCCTGGAGTGCTAGAGCTATTGAAAATTGACCATATTAAGAATGCTTAATGCATGAAAATGACACATAGTCTAGGCAGGATTTCTGAAAAGGTGCTTATTTAAGGTCCTGAAGGCAAATCATGTTAATTTTCGGCATACAACTGACTTAGGGGTATTCAAGGGTGCTGAATCCAAATCTGCCGTATGCCGGACGCAAAAATGTACCGAAATGCCTCAAAACGGGCAAAATCCAATATGGCTGCCGCCACCGTGTTAAAATCCTGCAATCACTTTTCTTTTGGACTAAATAAGGTATGAATTTGAAAATAGCACTTATTTTTATGTTTTCAGACATAGGGAAAGCCATTATGTCATCATATTTAAGCTCAGATTGGAAGAAAATGCTTATGTCATTGGCTGGCAGCCATTTTAAAAGGAGAGAGCCTCATATTGTCAACGATTTTTAACATTTTTACTAATCTTTCAAGATCCACAGAAAAAAATGCTCTTTGTCTCTGTGAACACAAATACTACAGAAAACTGCACTGAACTGTCTACTTTCACCTGAAAAAAGAAGTTTGTGTCTACCTTTTTCCATTCTTTAGTTATGGGCAGTAGAACATGGGATGACACCACAAAAAAGCACAGATTTTTGACCCCAAAATACTGCACTTCTCACTGCCCATAGTTTTTAAGCACCCTTCAAACCCTCTGAAAATGTTGCACATCACACATGAACACCATCAAAGACAATATGTGCTTAAAGCAAAAATATGGGCAGAGAGAAGTGCAGTATTTTGGGGTCAAAAATCTGTGTTTTTTTGTGGTGTCATCCCATGTTCTACTGCCCATAACTAAAGAATGGAAAAAGGTAGACACAAACTTCTTTTTTCAGGTGAAAGTAGACAGTTCGGTGTAGTTTTCTGTAGTATTTGTGCTCACAGAGACAAAGAACATTTTTTTCTGTGAATCTTGAAAGATTAGTAAAAATGTTAAAAATCGCTGACAATATGAGGCTCTCTGCTTTTAAAATGGCTGCCAGCCAATGACATAAGCATTTTCTTCCAATCTGAGCTTAACTCTGATGACATAATGGCTTTCCCCATGTCTGAAAACATAAAAATAAGTGCTATTTTCAAATTCATACCTTATTTAGTCCAAAAGAAAAGTGATTGCAGGATTTTAACACGGTGGCGGCGGCCATATTGGATTTTGCCCGTTTGAGGCATTTCGGTACATTTTTGTGTCCGGCATACGGCAGATTTGGATTCAGCACCCTTGAATACCCCTAAATCAGTTGTATGCCGAAAATTAACATGATTTGCCTTCAGGTGTCAACTTTTTGGAAAAATGACCCTGACTAACAGGGGTTTAACATTCTCCTAAGCACCTGAGCTCACTTGAAATAGACCCAGAAGACATGGGAAACTGTCCTTTGCTTACAGAAGTCAGCAGAAGATGTAGAAGTCCATTCTTTTTGACAATAATAGAGCATTGCACATCCTGTGCTACAGTGAAAATGGACCATCCAACTTGTGTTAGTGCTAACTTCAAAAGTCAGCCTCCATGATGGCATGCGGATGCAGTAGTGCATTGGTTAAGATGTTCTCACTCATCTGTAGAGTTAAATACAGTGCTGAATGGTATAAATGGGTTTTAAACAGCATGAAAAGCCACTCATGCATTATATTTTGAAGGGAGATCTTCGATTACTGCCACATAGTAAGGTCAAATTGCATTCTCTACTATGTTTTAACAGTTTGGCTCCATCATAAGGACCAGCATGTGATAAAATGGTGGGTTTTTGGTCAAGACCTGTCACACTGTAAGCACTACAGAAAGGAAAACATTGCAAAACATGACAAGGAATACACCCACCATTTAAGCTGGTGAAATCATGTCCAAGATAGGAATTAACACTGTTTTTATATAAAATCATCTCATCGGTTAATGTATTTAACTGTTAAGTGTTGTCTTTTGTTTTGTTTTTAGTCTTCCTCGACATTTGCTGCCATTTATTGTCCCCGTCCCAACTCTTTTGAGACGTGTTGGATTTCTCAAATTAGAAATGAGTACATATGTCCCCCAAAACAATATTTTTTCTCGGTTTTAACACTTAATATGTTGTCTTTTCACTATTCTCCATCTAAAGAATAGATTGAGTGTTTTGAAAATGATAGCATTTTGATTGTATTCACTGTTTACCAAACGTCCCAACTTCATCGGAGTTGGGGTTAGTAACTGTATGGCACATTGATTTTAAAGCACATTGGTTGTTTTTATGTAATTGCAAAGCACATGGAACTGCATTTACAGTATGTACGAAATGCACTATAAAAATATAATCACATTACATTCTATTAAATTACATTAACTTACATGGGAACAGAGCATATCCCCACACTTGATCAAGAACTACCTCAGGACAGAACACATCATCCCACCCAAACTCAGCGACTGTGCACACACACAGAAGTGAAGTTCATGTACCTGTATGTAGCCTACTGCACACGCCCACCCACTTAACTACATCAGCACATAACAGAGAACTAGGAAATACAGTGTCAGTATTGCAAAATATTGCGAAATCTACTGTGGCAACGAGACCAGCACAGTACCTGCGATCAGACGACTGGCCAAAAGCAACCATTTGGAGTAGCCCATGAAGTACATGAAATTACCTGAGGAGAGAGAGAGAGAGAGAGAGAGAGAGAGAGAGAGAGAGAGAGAGAGAGTCACCAATATTGTAACGATCAAAGATTAACTTGTTATTTAGGGCTCTCAGTACGTCATCGCAATGTCGTTATGATGTAGTTGAGTGTTTTCAGTGAACAGTGAGTGCCAGCAGGCCCATCTGCACAAAAAGGTTACAGATATTTGTCCCCCAAAGTATCTGTCTGTCCATTATCTGTAAGCCTTCACTGTTCTCTTATTTGTTGCCGTGAATTACATAGTCATTACTGCGTACAGAATACAATAACCATTTGTATAACTACTAGTGTAATTATGCTTAACACTTCCACTGGCTTCGCTACTACCGCCACAACACTTCTCTGGGTAAAATTGACTTTGTTTGTTTTTCCTCACCCTCCTTACCCCTTGTCATATTTTGTACTTCAAACTCTGTGGTGGGTCTGCTAAGAAATAAAGTAAAATTGCATGGGAACAGTAGCCCAGTAGCCTATTTACCGGTAAGTACACATAAGCTACTGAATACATGCGGAGAGAGTGTAAGAGTATTTGCCAAGGGCCAGTCACCATTGTCATAGCCTGCGTGTCCAAGTTACCAAACACAAAAGCTTGCCGTCATAGTCATAAGCCATTAATTAATTACAACTGACTTGTCTCTGGGGAACTTTCCATTGAACAATTGATTTTTACATAAAATAATTGTAGCATGTGTGATCTTAGCAATATCTTATTTTATTGTGTAATGGGTATCTCGTGCTAAATTATCTGTTTTCTTCTCATGATTAGTCATATATCATGATTGTCTTTGCTTATGTATAAAACCCATACAGTATTTTGCCTGTAGCATAGAACAAAGCGCATCAATGCAAGGAGATTACAGATAGTGCAGCATACAGAAGTTAATTATGCCTAAAATAGTATTTGACCATCAGTGAACCTGTTTAGGTTAGACCTGAAATGTTTGCCCTCCAATTCTCTGCGAGGCCAATATTATTGCAATTCTCTTTAATTCCGCCTTTGTGTTCGATCTCCACCCCCTTGCATAGTCCCAACAACAGAAATGTGTCACTGTAGAATTGGGTCTCTATACGCAGCATCCCTCAGCTGGCAGGTTAGGCTACAGTGGGACAAACATCACTAGAAAGTAGAGGCTGGAGCACACTGCAGTTTAGTTCTTGAGACTTTATCATGTGCAAACATCCGACGTTTGCACATAATTAAGTTTAAAAACTAAGCTGCAATGTGATCCAGCCTCTCCTTTAGAAATGTGTGTTTTTGTCATTTCAACATAAATGATATCCATGAACCTGCAACAGAAGGGTATACTGGTTTTATGTCTCTGCCTTTTACTGTATACTGTAGAACAGTATCCTCTTTGTGAAACTTGCAAAAACTGTATGAATACAGTTTACTGTATGAATACATCAAATCATAATATTCAATTGCTCTTAGACTCATGCATGGCGTACAAAAGGAGGACAATGCATCAGATGGAGGACAATTATTATACAACTAAGTCCCACAAGAATTTACCATCAATAAAACAATAAATGGAACCAAATTCAAGGAAATGCCATAATATAATTTCTAATCTGCTCCAAAAGTGGGGTCAATCCAGTTCTGCCTAATTGAATTCCCAAGCTGCTAACTGTACCAATGGTTGGTTCCCACTACACTCACCAATGATCTCGAAGAGGTTGGCGAACAGGATGATCCTCTTGGTGGTGCGCGTCCGGTCCGACCACAGGCCAAACAGCGGCCCGGAGAGAAGGCCGCTGAGGCTGAATGCTGATAGGCCGAGACCCAGGAAGTAGGGCGCCGCCCCCAGGGTCTGCAGGTACCTCCATATGGTGGGCAAGATCACCGCTGAGGGGTAAACAAACAGGGATGAGTTTCTCAAAAACACTTTAGTCGTAGTCAAGCCTTAGTAGCACCTAAGTATGAGGTGCCCCCTTGTCAATGTATGAGGAATAGGTCTGGCTCTGGCAACATCATTAAAAGTTTATACATTCACTACTTTTCCTCGCACATGCAGTGTGCAAGCAATTTATCTGCATGTGTGAGAGAAAGTACAGTATGAATATTCAAAACTCAAAGTGATCTGATACATACGCCTTTTCCTGATTTACATATTACCTAATGAGTGTCTCAAACTTGGGCCACGACTTGGGCTTACATTCTAGCAAGATTACGTGTTTTTGGGAAATTCATCTCAAGTTAGGAAAAGGCAATCAATTAATTTGGTTATTACTACATTACAAACATACTGTAGTGTGTCTTTACTGTGGTGTATCTGAATAGACCCAAGCGTATTGTAGTCACAAAAAGCCCTTCATAGGGATACGTGAGTTTTGACGAGCTGCTTATGACTGCATAGGCTACCCTACCTCCCCTACAATGAACGGGCCTGCGTGCCATGTCAAGAGAGAGGGTGACTCATGAGTGAACAAACAAGTCAGAAGTGTCCTTCATTAGAGATTTCACTCTGGAGTCGCTAAAAACAGCCAGAGATAAAGCAGTGAAAGAAGCTTTAAGGAGCCCTGGTATATCCTAGCGTAGCTACCATGACGCCTGCCATGGCAATGTTCCATGGGGATAAGTGACACATTACTTCACCAGCTGACTTATTAGCCTGCATGGCCAAACAGAGGACTAACCCTAATGGGAGACTGTTTCTTGGGGCAAAGGTGTTTACAGGGAGCATTCTTTCCTGACTTGTAGAACCTGTTTAATAGTCATGTTCAATGAGCAAGTGACAAAACACTAGGCTACACATTTCAGTAGCCTATGGAAACTATTGCAAAGACAATGTTACTGAAGATACCAGACCTATGTTATTCATTTACTTGTTCTGCTATCCATTATAGGGCCTACCCTCAATCAAAAATGCATAATTGCCTCCTTGTCTCATGGGCCTTAGGCTTAGGCCTAATGGCATTCCACAAGTGAATTTCAATAGGCCTACATCTATCGTATTGTAATTCCACATTTTCTATGAATTCAGTTAATTTTGCCATAGGCCTTCCTACTTTATTCACAAGGGCTTACCGTATTCAATTCCACTGAAGAGAAAGATTAATCCAATAGTAAAAAAGGTAAGCTTCCTCTTCCGCCGATAGTCCATCTTGCTATTTCAACCAGAAGACCAATCAATCTATGGAAACTCTATTTTAATCTACAATCGATGGTGATTTCTGACATTAATCGCCATTTTAGCACTGCTCCTTCTGGAAAGAGGATGGACGGACATGGCTTAATCCATGGGATAGCGCATCCAATTAGCGGCCACTGATGACAGCCTTCTTCTACAGCAGGGGGTGTCCTCTCCCAACTTCACCATGTGTAAAATTCATTGGAGAGATAAGATTAGTATCTACGAATCATTCCGATATAGAAAATGCCCGAAACACACAATGACAACAGACCATGCGCAGCTTTACGCAGACTATCATCTGCAAATGCAGTCTGCACTATGGAACGTAAACGACACCAAAAACAAAACTTGTCATCGTGCCAGTTTTACACTAAGGTCCCTGTCCACATATTTGTCTGAATGAATCGTATCACAGCCTGTTGCGAAACTGAATGAAAAGATCCACAAACATTTCACGGAGACGATTGTGGAACGCGGTGTCCGCCGCCAAGGAAGACAGACGCGCAACAACAAATCCAAATCCCGTCGGTGAATCACTTCCGGTGCTCACGTTCCACACCGGCTGGGTTGTTTGTCCATCTTTCGTGTGCCACAAACTCGCATGCAAAATAGTTTTGGATACTTTTAAATGCGGCAACATAAACGTACTAGTAAAACGTTTCAAGTAGCCATACTAATGTCAGTGGCGAGTGCGCAAGAGGAGCTGATGACTGACGCGTCCTGTGATTCTCATTACAGCTATCTCCTGCGTGCGCCACACACACTGTCCCATTCTACTGCCCAGTAATCAGATTTCTGTCTGCTGACACGAGCCACCCCCCCCCCTCTCTCTCTCTCATTTGTTGGGCAGTGAAAGGCTGAGAGGAGACACAAGGACAGAAGAGGAAACAAATTATGCCAATGCAGTCATGAGAAAGCAGAGTTGCAACACTTTTGTCTATAGCTCAAAGCAGTTCAGTTTAAAGGGACAGTTTGGTCAATTTCAACATGCAGTTGTATTGCTCACGCTACCCTTGACTTGTCAGTACCTGGTGATGCCACATTTTTCGGCTCAGCCCTTTCCGAGATATGAGCAATTCTAATGGGGGCAGCGTTTGTTTACATTTTTAAAAAATGAAACATAGGCCAACTCCAAATATTTTCCCAAAAGGTACTGCTGTTTGCTAGTTGTCTGCTGATGTTTTATAACCTTTCGGATGTTTTTGGGAATAAATAAAAATGTTTTTTTGAAATGTAAACAAAGAGCTGCCCCCATTACAATGACCAGGATCTCGGAAACGGCTGAAGAAGAAAAAAAAAAAAATCTCAGGCACTGACAAGTCCAGGGTAGTGTGAGCATTACAACTGCATGTTGAAATTGACCAAACTGTCCCTTTAAGAAGTCAGCTCAGTTTAGGAAGAATATGCAAGACTTCAAAACCATTTGAAGAGGGGATAGTATTAGCCTTACTGTGCACTAAGGCACATTCTTGTATTCCATTATTTCAATGGAAAATGGAAGTAATTGCCCAATAGTGCTCACGACATTGCAAAATATGTCATTGTTTTATGAATACCTTTCTGTGTTGACTCTCCCTATCTGTGTGTGTGTGTGTGTGTGTGTGTGTGTGTGTGTGTGTGTGTGTGTGTGTGTGTGTGTGTGTGTGTGTGTGTGTGTGTGTGTGTGTGTGTGTGTGTAGTCGTCATATTTGGAGAAGGAGGTGTTGTTTGTACCCTTAAAACTGCTATTTTGAGACCCACATTGGATTGTGACTTAGCATCATTGTATCTGTAACATTTATGTCCATTTGTACATAAATAAAGTAGTTAAAGTGTGTGTGTGTGTGTGTGTGTGTGTGCACGTGCGTGCGTGCATGCGTGCATGCGTGCATGCATATTAGAGTGACCATCTCCGTGACAGTAAAAAGGAGGACATATTTTTGGGCAGGGGTCTGGAAAAATTGTGTTTCTTAGATGCAATTTCATCAATTAGGCATCCAGCTTAATGTTGTGCAGGACTGAACAGACAGACAGTCCGTCCTAAAGACAGACGTCTCGCCAGCCTAGTGTGTGTGTGTGTGGGGGGGGGGGGGGGGGGGGGGCATGTGAGACTTTGGGCTGAATGTATATAAGAGTGAGCAAGTGAGCTATATATTTTTAATATGTGTAACGACGTGTGTAATGTCTTGTATGTAGCCTAATGTCTTCTATATGTATATGTGACTGGACACCTTAATTTCCCCTTGGGATTAATAATGATACTCTACTCTACTCTAATACAGAGTAGCCCTAGGCCTACACAGCATCCCTGAGGAGATGGGCTTGCCCTCTGTTGCAGTGGGAGTAGGTTACACTGACAGTAGGCCCAGAAGCTCAGGTTTTCACATGATCAACAACATCTAAGTTCAGTAGGCTGATTTGCTGACACAATATAGCCTACAGTAGCCCAAGGCCTAATATAGACCACTTTATGTGCAGATTTTGATTGAAGGGAATACGAAAGTGTAGTGAAAGCTCGAGAAACTCCCTCTGCTGTGAACATGTGGCACAGCACTCTACAGCCTAGGCCAGGGGTTCCCAAACTTAACCATGACAAGGTCCCCCAGATACCATGTAGATTCCAGCCAAGTCCCCCCTGCCATGGGCCGTGACACGCTTTTTTTTTCTGTGCACCCGATTTCACAACCCAAAGTTGGTGCATTCCTAAACCCATATTATTATACTACATTATACTACATTATACTACTGAATGTATACTAGCCTACATTGTAAAGAAGATTGCTTAGCTTATTTTTTATTTACCGGTATGTTGGCTTCTTAGGCTATTCAATTTATAAAATTATTTATTTTATTTTGCTATATTTTTCTGCCAACCTGCCAGGGGTCCCCGGCCCCCACTTTGAAAACCACTGGCCTAGGCTATACAATGCACACTGCACACAATTAAACTGTGTGTGCCTCACCCTTGCAAAGGGGCAGCCAAATGGCACCCCTGGAAACAGTGCAGCACGGAAATACCATGCCGTACCTCAATCATGGAGAAGGACAGGGGTCAGTAGGCTTCTTGTCAATTACACCCCCCACCCCCAACAACCGGTGTGTCGGGAACCAACCAACAATCCTTAGGCAACAATTCTGACACCTTAACCGCTATTCATGGCTGCCCTGCTAATGCTAATCTCTGTGCAATTCAATGAGCTGCCCATGCATTTAAAAGTTGTGTTATGAAAACGGAGTAGGCCTAGGCCTATCTTTCCAGCGCTAGGCGGATGGGTCATTTTGGCCGTTTGTAGCCATCATGGCATAGGCCTATGGGCTCATTATTTTTTTGGAGGCCATCCTGTCAAGATACAAGATACAAGATATTTTATTGTCATGTGTATGTATATGAAACATATATATACAATGAAAAGCTTCCCTGCTCTGGGAGTCCCAAAAAAGGTAAAAAAAAAAAAAAAGAATCTTAAAAAGGCAAAAAAAGTAGGGAAAAAATATATATTTAAAAAGTTGAAAGCTGCAAAAAAGAAATAAAAAATTGGCAGGTTGGAGAGAGGGGAGATGTGATGAGTGAATTCCTTCCTATGCCTGTGTTTTTGAATTCAACAGTCTGATACACTGAGGGAAGAAGCTGTGCCTGAGTCGGCTGGTGTGAGCACGTAAGCACCTGTATCTCCGGGCAGATGGTCATTCTCAAAGACAGGATAACATGGCCCTCATTTGGTCTTTTTAACTGTCTTGTCTTCCTCATTCTTTTGGAAATCACAGGATCAGGTCATCAGGAAACACAGAGGAAAGACATGTTTTTGTTATGTGTATTCCTGTCCGCCAGGTGGAAGCACTCTTTCCGGCGTTTTCAAATGCACTCGCCGTCAGATTGCTCTTTATACCAGAGGAAGCCCTGTTTCGCAGTGTGTGCCTTACGAAAGTTGACATGAGATAACTTGAAATTGAGTTAATGAACACGATAACTTATCTTTGCTTAAGCGCACGAAACAGTTAAGATGATTACCCGTGGTAAAGACTTTTTCGTGCGGATTTCCTTCTACTGGAAGCCTCTTTTTAAAGGGAAATTCCTGTTTGTGACCAACACACTAAGTGGAGGATGCATGCTTGCACTTGGAGACTGCATTCAACAAAGTCGGGAAAAGCGAAGGTCACCTGATAAAATTCGAGACTGGTATCGCACAGGTGGGTCAGGCTGAAGCGTTGTCAAATAATTAGTTGAGCAGCAACTATCAAGTTGAAGTTAAGATGGTGAATGTGTTGTTTTAGTACATTAAGCTGTTACTAGTATCCTACTACCTTCCCCTTTACGGCCAAGGAAATCATTAACTGTTTTTGAATGAGCCACAGACCACAGCTCTAAAATTGCCCATGATGTTTCCTCCACAGCCCGCATGTTTGCCGTGGGGAGTTCCATGGGGCCATTTCTTCATTTCTGGTATATTTGGCTCGACAAAGTCTATGTTGGGACAGCTGTCAAGACTGTTGCAAAGAAGGTTTTAGTTGATCAACTTGTTGCATCGCCAATTCTTGGTGGATGGTACTTCCTAGGTAAGTTCATGATGAGTCTTGAGCATTCTTTCATTTGTTTGTAGACAGTAATGTACACACCATGTTAGACTACTTAAAATATTCGCTAACCTGCCTTTCTCAGAAATGTACTACTTGAGCCATCCCATTCCTAACCTATAGGGTTCAATATTATGTCGATCCACCTTTTGCAGCCATTATACAGCTTCAGGATCCCAAAACATTCTGGACAATTTCATGCACCCAACCGCGTGGGAACCGTTCAGGCCTCTTCCTCTCCGACCATGACGATGCCTCAGTGCACACAGGGTAAGAGATCTGTAAAGACATGGATGACAGAGTCTGGTGTAGATGAACTTGACTGGCCTGCACAGTGCCCTGACCTGAACCCGATAGAACGCTTTTGGCACTTTAGGCCAGGCCACCTTTGGCAAAGACGGCCAAGCCAGGGCTTGTCAACCAGCATCAGTGTGCGACCTCACCAATGCACTTACGGAAGAATGGTCAAAAATTCCTATAAACACACTCCTCAAACTTGTGGGCAGCCTTCCCAAAAGAATTGAAGCTGTAATAGCTGCAAAAGGTGGACCAACATCATATTGAACCGTATGGTTTAGGAATGACACGGCACTTAAAATCATATGCGAGCCAAGGCAGGTTGGTGAATACTTTTGGCAATATGGTGTAGTGTATAGTTCTTGCCAAATTGCCGGTAAATAAAACATTTCACTAACCGGTAATTTACAGCCGATATTTAGATGTGTAATATTTTGGCAGCAGTACTGGCATAAGGTGCATTGTACATGTACCTTGATGGGCTAGGTGATGGTACTATTCCCAAATGGACCAGTGTAGACTGTGATAGTGGCCCATTTTGCTGTAGTAACTCAAATTATGAGAGCAGGCCTCTGTCAATACATTGGCCTCTGACAATTGTGAGATTTACTGTACTACGATGTGGGAGCTTCTGGTGAGACAAGTTATAAAGTTAGTTTCATAGTTGTTACAAAGTTGACTGTGGTGTTCTCGTTTCAGGCATGAGTGCTCTGGAAGGCCATGGGCTGATGAAAGGCTGGACGGAATTCATGGACAAGTTTGTGGAGTTCTACAAGGTGAGGTTTTTTTCTATTTGGTGCTGTGGCTTGTTGTTGCCAGGCCTTTCACGACCAGGCATGCAAACAAGGCAATTGCCTACAGTCCCCGGCTGAAAGGGGATCCCCTGTTGGAGTGACTGGTTATGTACTTCTATTTAACCCATGTTAGCCTAAGGCACAAAAAAATGCCCGCTGAATGGCCAAGCCTTTTTTGGGAAATGGTGCCCTCTGTCTCTAAACCTAAATATCTCAGCGTCTGAAGTACATAAAACATGAAATACCGGTAAATTGCATTTAAAGGCTAGGACCATAGAGGTAGAACATTAGACTAGAGTGGACCCCGCCCCCCTTTTCACGGCAATCCGTGACAGCCATTTTTTGTAGGTATACATGAGAAATGGAAATGAATGAAGTGGGAGGCTCACCTCTGTCAAAAAAGGGCTTCATAATGTGCAAATGTCCACCAACACATTATACAAGGGCAATAGTGGAAGTATGTGGCGAAATATCTACATAATAAATATAATTTGATTTTTAAATGTATTTTATCAATGCATAGGATTTAAGTAGATATTTAGCCTGACATTTCAAATCTGGTCTTTGATTAATGTGTTACTTCATATTCACACAGTTTTAGTCCATTTTTTGACCAAAGTGGGCGTGTTCTCCATTGACTTGCATTGACTGAAGGTGCCTACACTACCTACACACAATGGGAGGCGCCATGTGCCATTTCCCAGTGCTGTCGCAAATTGCTGTCACCTCTAGTCTAATGTTCTACCTCTATGGCTAGGACCCTCACCTTGCATTAGAATGTGTTCATTCAACTCTAACATTCCCACATTTTTAATTAAAAAAAACACTTTAAAGGGACACTGTGTGAGATTTTTAGTTGTTTATTCCAGAATTCATGCTGCCCATTCACTAATGTTACCTTTTTCATGAATACTTACCACCACCACCAAATTCTAAGTATTCATTATGACTGGAAAAATTGCACTTTTCATACATGAAAAGGGGGATCTTCTCCATGGTCCGCCATTTTGAATTTCCAAAAAAAGCCATTTTTAGCTGCAAAAATGACTCTACTTGGACCATACTAGAAAATATTTGTGTATTACTTTGTAAACTTTCATGTAAATATCAAATTTGGCAGTAGCCAACCCAGTTTCAATGAGCAGCATAGTTGCAGTACCTTTTTGACCATTTCCTGCACAGTGTCCCTTTAATCTCAAGAGCCTGAATGCAGCGTATATACTGTGTCGCTTCAATCGCCAAAGGTCGAACAACGTATACGCAGCATCAGGCTAAAATGGGTTAAATGGCAGCAATGACAACTTTGTCAGTTTGGCAAGTAGCACCTACCAAAATTCAAGGACGGAGAAGTGCCACTTCTATTGAAATATGTTTCGAGGTGGCCTTCAAATACCTTAAAACGGCCCTGGTTGTTGCCTGACGGTGTTTGTCTAACATGTTGAGTTAATAAAAATGTTTTCTGTTTGAGCAGGCTGATTGGTGCGTCTGGCCTACTGCACAGATGATCAACTTCTACTTCCTGGCACCGAAGTTCCGTGTTGTTTATGTCAACACAGTGACTCTGGGATGGGACACGTATCTCTCCTACCTAAAGCACAGAGTGAGTACCGTGCCTTCGTCCCAATTCAGAATCAGACACAACAGTGGCCATTTCTCAATGTTCTAGTAAGCACACTTGGAAGTGTATCAGCCTAATTAGTCACGCCCAGTGATCGGATACTCTTTGGTGAGCTCTGCGGAGTATCCAATCACTGGGCGTGACTAATTAGGCTGACACACTTCCAAGTGCACTTACTAGAACATTGAGAAATGGCCAGTGTGTACCTGCTTTAGCATGTTACACAGGTGCAGACCTGTCGACAGGGGATGACAAATGGGTCTGTTGTTCCGGGCCCAGGGAGAGAGGGGGCCTAGAATTGAGTGAATTCGTATGATATTGTCCTGGGCCCAGTCATATCTGTCGGCGGTCTCTGCACATGTGTATGGACATTTGCCATAAAACAACAGTTCTGACTGTATTTAAGTTCAAGTGGTTGTTCTGAATTCAATAAGAAGTATTGTTGTAAATATTAAAGATATGTTAAACAGTTCTGGATCTGCTACAACTGACATTAACCTCATTTAAGGTTGTCTGGAATAACTGAAAAGTTATGGTCATACTCTGTGTTAAGCTATTACTGTTGTAATACAATGTGTAAAGATATTAGTGTTGTAATGCAGTGTGGGCCGTATTCTGGTGGAACTGTTTATCTGTTAGACTCCAAACACCACACGGGTTGTTAAGCAGCATTGTCAACAAAACCGAAACATGTAACATGTGTCTGTTATGCTCACAGGAGACGGCTAAGGAAGACGAGGGGAGCGCGGACGGGCCGTCTACAGATCGAGGACTGGCAGCTGAGGCAGAGCAGCTGAAGGACAAACTCTAGTGACCAAACGCTGCACTGTCAAAGTACTCAAAAGATCCGAGCATAATGGTGGTGGCAGCAGCAGTGCCACTGGTGGCCCGGACTGTGCAGGCCAGATGGTCTCCATGTCCCTGTGCTGCCTATCAGGGTCTCCAGATGCCCTACGGTACGCAGCCGTCTGGGATTTCCTGGGTCCCTCCTTTGCTGCCTTTTGGGCTCTCCCAAAAACCACAATAGGGGCATAATGCACCTCGCCCAGGACTATCATTCATGTTTGTATTATGAGCCCTGTTTTGGAGCGAATCCAAACGCCATCTATCATTCAGATAACAAAATAGCTGCTGCTTTTTTTGCCAGCACTTTATGTAGTACATTATTTTGCTATGTAGTATTTTTAGAGAAAGACTGACACTGTATGGTTGTTTTCACTGGGGCGGATGTACAGTATATCACGAAAGTGAATACACCCCTCACAGTATTTGCAGATTTTTGAGTATATCTTTTCATAGGAAAGCATTACAGAAATTTCACTTCGACACAATGATTAGTGACCTTTTAACAACCTATTTAACCGCTTAAATTTCTTGTTCAATCAGAAAAAAAACAAAATACAGCCATTAATGTTTGAACATGTACTCACAAAAGTGAGTACACCCCAGATTAAAATCCGGTAGAGAAGGGGCTATGTTGGCTCGAATCGTCTCGAAATGAAACGAAATGAAAAGGGATGACAAGGGAGGTCATCAGTGTGCGTTTCAACCTTTCTTTGCATTGAACTTTTACATTTTGAGTCTGCATCTGGCTTAAATAGATTGGTGTGAGATTTGAATGCAATCCTATGGAGAATAGCATGATCTGCTTCAGTAGTCACAGTGCATGTTGACATGCATGTTTCTTTTAGGTGTATTTCAGATTGCCAATGTTGACAGCATTCATGCATCCCCAAACCATGTCAGTCCCACTACCATGCTTGGCTTATGAGAGGATACACCTTTTTTGTAAAACTCACTTGTTTACCACCCCACATGCTTGACACCATCAAACGCAAATTTGTTTATCTTGGACTCTTCAGACCACACAACATGGTTTCAGTGATCCATATCCTTGGTCTGTTCATCTCTCTTGAGACCAAGATAAACAAATTTGCTTTAGACGGTGTTAAGCATGTGTGGTGGTAAACAAGTGAGTTTTACAAAAAAGGTGTATCCTCTCATAAGCCAAGCATGGTAGTGGGACTGACATGGTTTGGGGATGCATGAATGCTGTCAACATTGGCAATCTGAAATACACCTAAAAGCAACATACATGTCAACATGCACTGTGACTACTGAAGCAGATCATGATATTCTCCATAGGATTGCATTCAAATCTCACACCAATCTATTTAAGCCAGATGCAGACTCAAAATGTAAAAGTTCAATGCAAAGAAAGGTTGAAACGCACACTGATGACCTCCTTTGTCATCCCTTTTCATTTCGAGACGATTCGAGCCAACACGGCCCCTTCTCTACCGGATTTTAATCTGGGGTGTACTCACTTTTGTGAGTACATGTTCAAACATTAATGGCTGTATTTTGTTTTTTTTCTGAGTGAACAAGAAATTTAAGTGGTTAAATATGTTGTTAAAAGGTCACTAATCATTGTGTCAAAGTGAAATTTCTGTAATGCTTTCCTATGAAAAGATATACTCAAAAATCTGCAAAACTGTGAGGGGTGTATTCACTTTCGTGATATACTGTATAGGTGGGCCTAGCATGCCCTGACTGGCTGCTGGGCCAGCCCAATCACATCCTCATATTACGTTATTTTTTTATGTAGTTATTGAAACACTTATTCAGTTTCAACAGTGTGTTGGGTCATGGCTTGCTCAGCCCAATTTCACTTAAGACCACCCAAAAACACCCCAAAACTTCCTTCTACATCCGCCCCTTGTTCAGCGACCTCTAAGGCTTTGTCAGCGTCTCCTACTTGCCCCTCGCGCGGCAGGAAGGATGCTCATCACTTCTCAAGAAACCACAGATCAGTAGTACTCACACACTGAGACCACATCCTGCCTATACACACTAATGGAGCCAAATTGCTGCTGCTGACGCCACTGCAAATGATGTCAATAGCAGATATATAAATGAGCTGTCGAATCTTAAAGGACAAGTGCACTATTTTCAACGTTAAGCCCCTTTTCTGAGTTGTCGGCGATGTTTTAGAGTCGCCCTCACCATTTATTTCATGTTTGATGATGCCTTTGTTATTTGGCTAATTTAGATTTTGTCTCAACCGGCTTTATGATGGCTGTCTATGGGCATGCGCAAATGTGTCCCTAAAACCACATACCAACATTTGTTTTGGCGCAACTCACCAAGTGTTATGGGGTATTCACTGGTATTCCACAACAATGTTTGTAGCGAAACATGGCTTCTGTTGTGTTTTGTGTGGCATTTTGTAAATATTTTTTATCTTTAATTCACGAAATGGCAAATAAAAAGTGACAGAAGCCATATTTCGCCTTCGAACTTGTTAGGGGGTGCCAGTGAACACCCCTAACCACTCAGTGATATGCATACTTGCAAAAACAAATGTGTAATGTTTTTTTAAGAACATATTTGGACATGCTGATATACGGTCATTGTAAAGCCAATTGAGACAAAATCTAAATGAGCCAAATAATGGAGACAGCAACAAATATAAACGGTGAGGGGAACTCTAAAACATTGCAGACAACTCAGAAAGGGGGCTCAATGCTCGAAATAGTGCACTTATCCTTTAATATATGAAAGTAATATGAAAGTATTTTCTCTTCAATGGTAAGGCTTTTGACTGAATTCATTGGATAAAGTATTGAAGAATATATTTTATTAAGTACAATAAGTTATTAGAGGTAATAATGTAAAATGTCTTCAATGTTGTAAAAATGTTCTGGCCTTCAGAGTCAGCTTAAAAATCACTAGACAGCACTTGGCTTTTCAAAACATTGATTTCCATATGATGAAGGTTTTTAATTCCTCTGAACAAGATGTTGCACAGTATTGAATACAGAGCATGATTGATATGAGTGTACCACGTCATAGGAAGTAGGTTGTGGTGTGTTTGCACTTCATGTGAAAAGTACAAACCGTCTTAAACTGGTTGACCCTTACTGATTGTATCACTTTTCTTGGTACCTTCAGATTCAAATCTGTTCTCAATGTTGTCAGGGATTTCTAGACGTACTGTATTTTTCACCCATGTTTTCCTGTAATGTATGATCTGTATTGAACTTCTTGATGTTATTGCTCTGGTGAATACTAATGATACATCATCTAATGCAGTGGTTCTCAACTGGAACAGTCTTAGGACCCATCATTTTCCACTCTCATTCGGTCGCGACCCAATTTTTTTAGCGTTCAAGTCAATTCAATGCAATTCTCAAAATGTAACCATGCATAAACATGCATAAACATTCAGATTATATGTATGACAACAGATGACACAGAGTTCACTAGCCTATTAAAATAAAAGTTGTAAATTGCTGCAGGAAAAGTTGGATTTTTTTTACACCAAGACTCCGCGACCCACCCATGACCCCTCCACGACCCACTTTTCCCATTTTTGACAATTGAGTTTTGTAATAAATAGGCCAATGAACATTGAAATCGTTTTATTTTTTTTACTTAGTGTTTTTAGTGAAGTTTGAATTGAATACAGCATTTTCATTGGCAAAATGCAAATGCTCTTCACCATTTTAGCCTAAGGCACCTGCAAAAAATGCCTCCTGCGTGCCTAAGCCCTTTTTTGGGAAACCTAAATATCTCTCAGCCTCCAAAGCACATAAAAACATTTAAAAAGTTGCATGGTAAGCTGTCAGACACCTTAATTTCCCCCGGGATTAATAGAAGTACTCTGCTCTACTATTCTGTTTAAAAGCCAGGACAATCATTTGCATTAGAATGTGTTCATTCATCTCTAACATACCCACATTTTTAATTTATATATATTTTTAAAAACTAAAATCTCAAGAGCCTGAATGCAGCGTACATGTCACTGTAGGCGCCAGTATCAGGCTAAGATGGGTTAAACAGCCTGAATAATTCTGTCTGTTTTATTGTGTTTTACATGGTCTTTGTCTTAGTCGGAAGCATTAGTCTTCTCACAGTTGTTGAATGTAATTATACAACACTACAGGTGTAGTTTTCCTTTCCAGTCCTCCTACATGTACATATTCCTATAAAGTTTTGGTAGTCTAATCACTCTTTGGAGAGAGTCATTAACTGTGTGAAAGTGTGAAGTAATAAAATAGTCAGTAGAGTCAATATTTGTCCAGTGTTCTTGCTCTAATTGTTGCCGCGGTGCTGGAGATAGAGCACCTGCCAAGACTCCGCCCCTGGCTCCTCCCCCCTGCCTCATCAACATCCTGCTGTCAAGGATGTGGGCTGAGAGATGGTGATGTGACCGCAGGCAGCCTTGCTCGCCTTTCCTCGCCTCTCACTTGCATTCGCTGTGCACCATGGCACGACTCTTCCTCTCCACTGTCTGTCTCTTGCTCCTCTCCACTACAGCCTCAGAAGGTAAGCACATGGTTGTTGCATCTCTGCTCAGTGTTGGAGGTACTCTTCTGACACCTGAGCTGCTCTCTCTCTCTGGTGCAGACACAGTTACTGATAATATCATAGGTCAATACAGTTAAGTGCTATGCACACATACTTGATATTACATGGTGGTTAAGAGGTAGGTAAGGGAGAATACATTGTCTAGTGTAGTGAAGCTAAAGGACTGGTCTACAGACGGAGAAAGAAAGAAATGGAAACAGGTACAGCAGAATTGTACAAATGACTAGTGATGCCAATGGATCTCTCTAAGAATAACTTGAGTCTTGTGGCAGAAATTTGAATGGTTTGGTTTACAGTAGTTGAATTGAAATGACTAAAGCTATCCGTATGTTGTAAGCCATAAGCTACAATAGGATTTCCCAAACCTCTCCAGTTGAACAGATCAAATCAGTTTTGCTTACCAAGATGACTTCCTCATCCTGGGCTTGAGTATGAGCACATGCACCTGCACCTAAATATACTCTCCACTACAAAGGCCACTGAGTCATGTACACAGGCCTTTTGTGTATTAAGCCTTGTAGCCTACTGGTGACGTCCAGTCAAACACACCCATCATTCACACTGTGAACATTGGGCTCCTACGGCTTTGGAGAGTGCATGGAGAAAGGTGTGTGTGTGCGTGTGCGCACTATGTGTGTGCGTCCACGCCCGTGTGTTTGCGTGCGTGTGCACATGTCCCTGTCCATGTGTGTGTGTTTGTGTGTGTGTATGTGTGTGTGGGTGCGTGCATGTGTTTGTAACAGTTAATGTTTAGATGTAAGACCACAAAAGATATGTGAAATGTATTAAATGTCTTCTGTAAGTCCTTCCAATAGTTGTTGCATTTATAGAAAGCAAAATATGGGAGAGTTGTTAGAATCTTTTAAGTGGCAACGCAAATGGTTGAAGTTGAACGTTTAAAAAGGCCATACATGATGTATCCAGAAGTATCAATACACCGTAGGCCTTAGACAATAAGGGGCATTTGCATAACACAAACAAAGGAAGAATTAGGTCTGCCAATAAAGTAAGGCAATTCCATTCTGATATTGTAAATTATATGACCCCAGAGTGTACAGTCAAACGTTCAGAAAGGGAGGGTGTGTGTTACTAAGGCCTTTGTGTACTCACCAGTGTGTAGTGTGTTGGTTCCTGGGCAGTTGGCACTAACTGGCATTGTCATTTTAGAATCAAAGGTAAACATATGTGCCTACATAGTATTTCATTTTGGTAGATGTTATGGTCTTGGACTTGGTTGTTGCTCAAATGGCTAAGGCACCATCCTGCTACGTGGGGGACCCAGCTTTAATGCTGGCCTGAGGTCATTTCCTGATCATTTCCTATACCTGTATCTCTTTCCCAAACACTTCCTGTCACCTCTTCACTTTCACTTTGAAGGTTAAGGCATAAAACGCCCAAATACACTTAAAACAGATGTTATTTTCTGTACATATAATGACAAAAGTGAAGGGCCCACTTGGAAACTGCCATTATCATTGTGACAGTGTGCAGTCTATACAAGGAAATTGTATTTACGCCTCAACCATGCAAGGAGGCAGCCCAGCTGGCACTGTAAGGGAGCAGTGTGGCGGGATGCACCATGCTCAGTGTGGGTCAGTCATGGGGAGAATAGGGAGAACGCTACCAGGGTGCCAGTATTCTAGTCCAGACTTGGACTTGAGTCTGATCTGAAATCCATCTTCTATGGACTTGGACTGGTCTTGGACTCAAACTTGTCTTGGAATCTTGGACTCGCCCAAGTCTGTTTTAATTTTGTTTAGAAAACTGGCCATGATGGATTCTAAAGTGGAGCTTGGAATCCAATAACATATTAGTTTATCTTCACATGGCATATTCTCTAGGTTACTGTCAAACATACTGTCATTCATCATTTTCTTTGGCGTGCACTGACGTGACTCGGACTTGACTTGGACTCTAATATTTTTGTACTCGGTTTTGTCTCAGACTCGAACCTCTTTGGACTCAGACTTGTCTCAGACCTAACTAGTCCTCCTGGACGTGGACTTGTCTTGGAAGCTACAAAGGTGGACTTGGCTACAGTTCTGCTGATAACTCTTCCCCCCCACCCCACACACCTTTATATAGCGCCTTTCAAGTAACCCAAGGTCACTTTGCAAAAGGAGATGGGGCTAGGGAGTAGAGTAGAGGGGAGAAGAGAGGAGGGGGTAGAAGTGGACTTTGTGGGGCAAGGTGGTTAAGGACCATAGGCCTCACTGAATAAATCTGATTTCAGGTGCTTTTTGAACGTAGTCAGTGTGGGGGCTTGGCGGATATGGACAGGTTCCAAAGGGTGGAGGCAGTAACACAGAAGGCTCTGTCATCAAAGTTCCGTAACCTGAACGGGGAAATGACAAGCGGGTCCTTGCCAGAGGACCTCAGGGACCTTAATTGGAAGTGATGCTGGATGAGATTGGAGAGGTACAGGGGAGCAAGAGCATGGAGGGATTTGTATGTAAGGAGTAGTATTTTGTAGGTGATGGGAGACTTCACTGCTTCGCGTCTTATACTCAAGCTACAGGCCCATGACTGCCTGCATAGACGTGTCAATGTACACATGGAATAGACAAATACGTAGAAATGTACTGTGCACTCAGGGACAACAATATAGCCTACTGTACATATAGGCACTTACTCTATACATATTTGGAGAGGCTGGCATAGGACGCTAGGTTTCTGTAGACACAGAGAGGCAGGGATAGGGGCAGAGGCTGGATAGGGTGTACTATGCACCACGTCTCTGCCTGAGGGATCGATATACAGTATTAGCCGCTTATGTAAACAAGCCTGGGGAGCAGAACGTCCCATGATTCACCTGAATGTACTTGAATGTGTTTACAAACATGCTGAGCAGGAAGCTCGGTGGTTCTCAGGAAGTTCACACACATACACGTACACACACCACAGAGAGAGAGAAACACATCCTTTGGTTCAGCTGCTGTAGCCTCCATTTGAGATTCTCAGCCCCCTTGCCCTGTACTATATACACTCCATCTATGAGTGGCACATTTGTTTTGGGGAAAGACAGATGAAAAAGGATAGTTTAAGTAACGGAAATTAGTTTTCATTATTATTATTATTAGTGTTGCATAAGTTGTGTAAGACTGGGGCAGGAAATGACAACACATTTGTGCACATTTTTTTCCTCAGGCAGTTAGACTGCTATATACTGCACATTTTAAATAACCTTTTTGTTTTGTTTTTAACTTTTTGTTTACTGATTTGTATTCAGAGCCGATGACCCCTTCATCATTTCACTACATGAAATATGTGACACATGAAAACACTTGAACTTGAACTTGAACAGTTTGCATTTATCTTTCACAACAGAAACAACACCTGCACCCACAACATTATCAACAGTAACATCACAACAAACAACATTAACATCATCATCAACAACAACAACAACAACAGCAGCAGCATCAATAGCAGCAGCAGCATCAACAACAGCAGCATCGACGTCAACATTAAGAGCATCATCATCAACAGCAGGAACAGCATCAGCTCCAGAAACACCCCCCTCTGCCACAAGCCGTGTGACGCAGACATCCACTGTAAACACCACAACAACGGGGGATGCATTAACCAGTGCTACGACTATTGGTTACAGCAATGCTACTACTACTCCTCCTAGCAACAGCAGCACCTCTGCAGAAACACAAAGCTACAGTGCCTTCAGCACCACAGATTACACCACGGACTACGGAACGAACGCCTCAAGCTTAAACGACAACAGCACAGGTAACAGTAGGCCCACTGGGGGGAATGCCAAGAACCTGACTAAGTTGTCATCGGGGTTAAGTTAGCTTTGAGGTAGTGGTAAAGTATCTGATAGAAGTGCCTGGAGTCCTTATGTTCTTAACTAAAGGCACCTGTGGGCTATTTATTAGCAGATGAACCACTTCATGCAGGTTAACTTAGCCTGGTTTATCACTTAACCATGTGCTTGATATACTTCCCTTGTGTCTGACATATCAACACTTGGTGGGTCATAATGACATCAACACTTGCTCTTCTGCTATAGTTTTAATAAACCTGGAGCAATTATTAAACGTCATGGTGGAAGGGTACTTTTTCGCCTAGAAGACCTATTGGACTCTTCTTTTAGGATTATTACGGTTCACCAGGGCTCTCATCATCATCATATTTATTTCCAAACTCTATTATGTCACATGTTGTTGACTGTTCAGTTTACTCAGCGATGTTGTTCGCATATCACAAGTGTGGTATGTTCCTGAAACGGTCTGCAGTGCCATCTGCCTGTTTTCCGTAGCCCCTTTGTGCAGAGCCACTGTGATAACCCAATTGTCAAAAAAAATTGTAATGACCAAGTCTTAACCTATCACTTAAGGCTCAGAGTAATGCACAGCCATGTTGTCATGATGTAGTTCAATCTTTTCAGCTGAGAGTGAACGGGCCTGCTGGCAGGCCCATCTTCACAAAGAGGCTACACACTTCAGTCTTTACACAGGGTATTGTGGCATCTGTGGCCTAATGGTGAAGGAGATGTATATAGATCAGATCTCGATCACACTCCATGGCCGAGGTGCCCTTGAGCAAGGCACCTAGCCTCCTTACTGCTCTAGGGACTGTAACCAATACCTTGTGAATAACTAAGTCGCTTTCGGTAAAAGTGTAATGTAATGTATTTTGTTGGTTAATGTTTACACTAGCCCATCCGAATGATGGAATGGTGAAGCACCTGTACAGGAGCCCTGGGCTGATAGCAATCCTGTGCATATTCGTCATCATCCTGGCCTTGCTGCTGGTGGTGGGGCTGGTGAAGGGAATCACTCCCAGCTCCTCAAAGTTCGAACGGCTGGATGAAGTGCCCATGGTGAGTATATTAGTTCCCATCAGTGGAACATTGGCCTCTGTTCCACTGACATGGTATAGCCTAGAATGCCACATGACTGTTACAGTAGTACTTGAAGTAACATGAAGTCTGGCACTGTACGGTTTCAGGGCTGCATGGGTGTGCGTGCGTGTGTGCGTTCATGCATGTGTTAGGGCAGCCGTGGCCTAATGGTTAGGGAGGTGGTCTTGAGATTAGGGTTTGGGTTGCGGGTTTGGATCCCACCTCTCCCTAGACCTCTATCCATGGCTCAAATGCCCTTGAGAAAAGCCCCTAATCCCACATTGGTCCAGTGACTTAACCAATACCCTGCAAATAACTCTAAAGTACCTTTGGATAAAAGTGTCAGCTAAGTGTAATGTAATAATGCGTGCGTGCGTGCGTGCATATGACGCAGGTACGCGTATATGACGTCCTGATGTATCTATGGTTGTATCCTTTGTGTTACTCCTGGGTACAGTACAAAGTAGATCAACAGCCAAAAGTATGCTTAATTCTTAATTCTTAATGCAATCAATACTCATCCCTCTGTCTCTGTCTCTCTCTTTGTGTGTCTCTGTTTCTGTTTCTGTTTATCTCTCTCTCTCTCTCTCGCTCTCTCTCTCTCTTTCTCTCTCTCTCTCTCTCTCTCTCTCTCTCTCTCTCGCTCTCTCTCTCTCTTTCTCTCTCTCTCCTTCTAGGGCAGCGTGAATGAGGATTCTCCGTTTGCACAGTACCCGCCCAAATGACACCCAGACCCACTGACACGGCAAGCCAGGAATGACACCATGATCTTGAAATACTATGCGTCCATGAAGTGTTTACGAGCTAAAATAAAGATGAAGATTTACGAGTTTGAAAATAAAGATGGAATTACAGTGTTTTTCAATGTTATTGTCTTGATTAATTGGGCAAGCAATGGGGTTCAAGAAAACAGTGTCATTGGCTTTTTCAGTGTTGTGAGGAATACCATGTCGATTGGATCTGTTTAGACCAGTGATCCTGGAATGCTTTCAGACTGAGGACCACACACTTTAGTGCTTTAAACTGTTCACAATGACATAGTTGTAAACAACTATGGGCTTGATAAACAGTTCAGTCTTCCTCGGTTTGTGTTTGATGTGCGAGACAACACCTAGATGCATGAGAATCTCCAGACACACAGGGTGCATTCCAATATGTGACCGTGCGTCCTCCACTTGTGCTTGTGGCCTCGTGTTTTGCTGATGCCCTGCCTCCGTGGCAAAAACATAACGTCACATAACGAAACATAACATTTCCCCGCTGTCAGTCTAGCCACAACAATTTTGGGGGGACTATTCTTCATTCACCATCCAGTTTGCAAATAAGAGAATGACTTTACAATTGAGCTTTTGCTGTTGTCAGTGATGTCATCACGACATATTACTTCCTGGTACGATGCCACAAGCACAAATGGAGGACACAAGGTTGTATATCGGAACGTACCCACAGTCCTCAATGTTACTTTAGTTGTCCCCCAGTCCACACACAAGGCCTTCTTGTAAACACATTCCATGTGAGTTCCAGTGACCGAGACCTATTGCACCTATTCCCTTCACATACCAGATCAGATGGTGCCATTTCATGAGTGCTTTTTTTCTGGCTCTGATTGAATCTTAGACGGAATTTTGACGTCTCACGGATCATGTGAGAGTTCAGTAAGTTTTGGGTTGTGTCAGTTCCACTGAAGTCACTAGACCGCAGTGGTGGGCCTGGGCCGCCATTCTCAGGCCACTCCTACTCTCCCCTCCCCTGCTCATCATTTCTCAACTGCTAAGGATGAGGATGGTCGTAGACCTGACTGTCTAACAGTGCAGTACAGGGGCATCCAATGTTTTAGTGTAGTGTTGTTTTGTCAGCTGCTTCCCACAATGGCGACTGAGTTTCTCATCATGCTATTTCTCTTGTTGTTCTCCACAGGACTGTCCGAAGGTAAGGGTATGGCATGTGGACTTCATGTGGGGCCTCCTTTTTTTAAGTTTTGAGTTATGGCAGACTTGCCATTTAATCATGGCATGCAATGGGGACATACATTGACTTCTATGACTTCTAAGCACATCCTTATTTGCATCTTTATTTGACTTTGTTTTTTTGTAATGCAACAAAAACGAACAAATGGATATCATTATCTTGAAAGTGCCTATATGACTCAGAGGAATAAGATATAAATGATGTTGCCTCAGTTGTACTGATGAGTCTTTCGCTGCTCACTTTGCAACAAGAACTTAAATTATGAAATGTAACACATAATATTTTGGGTTACAGGTTTTGATCATATTAAGCTTCTTTTGTGCAAACTTTAAACACTGTTTGACGCCAGGCAGAGGCCTTAATTCAGGTTGCAAAACATGTTTATTATTACAGCGTGAGACAACCCAAATTCTGCAGCTTGTGTTGTGTTAATCTTTTATGAAAGGCCTGTTTTGATGGATGCTCTGGAATCTGTAAAATAAGGCGGAGCAGGGAGAAGAGTCATGATTGCCAATCAATGCACCACAAATGATGTGACATATGCGTTCAATAAGAGTAACTAGTTTAGCACCGCTGTGAGCTAGCTGGAATGTCCTTGGTGATGTGCCAAGCAGTTGATGGATGGCTTTTGGACAAAGTTGTGCGTAGTTGTGGGGGAGCTGTTTTTTCTCAAATTGCACAACAAACATCATTAAACAATTTTATATTGTAGGCCTACAGTATATGAGTGTGCATGATGACGTGTGTCTGTACACACAGGCATGCAATGTATGCAATGTGTGAATAGTTAAATTGTGTATCAATATGGGTGTGTATGCGTGTGTGCGTGCATGCATGTTTAAATGAAGAAAACAACACTCAAACTCTCATAGTCTTTCTACTGCCTCTTGAGTGTTAGATACTACTTACAATACACATCACAAGTTATCAGATCCATTGGTAAGGGAGGGACTACTATTGGAAGATAGGACCAGGGGAAATATTGCTATTGATATATTGAAAGGTAGGCTTAGGGCGGGGATGTCAAACTCAGCCCTGGGGGCATTTTTGGCAGACAGAGTCATTTGATTTGGCCCATGATCATTCCAAATGTGTATTACAGTTGGCCCACATACACCAGTAATATGAGTGAGACCAGACTAGCAACATCTCACACTCATATACAACAGAATATGTGCAGGGCAGGCCCATTTGATCTACCATATACGATGGGAATGAGTGTTTGTGAAATTTGCCTTTGAGTATTGCGTGCGTGCAAGCACAATTTTAGCCCATTTTTAAAACATACGTATTGAGTTCTAGCCACGACTCTGTCCCAGACTTTTATTTTGACACACTGTGAATTTGAGTTTGACACCCCTGGCTTAGGGCAGCTATCTTGATATACTGGAAGGTAGGTCTAGAGGAAATATTGGCAACACAGACTCTGGTAAGGTAACTCAGGATGAGTAGTCAATCTACAGTTTAACATAGCCAAAAGTCACATCCATCAACAACAACAACAAAAACAAGAAAGTTGAGAACTCTTCTTGAATTTGGCTCCCTATTCTTCTCCGACCAACTATTATCAGAGGTGAATAAGTATAGAAGTAGAGGTATATCACGAGAACATGATCTTACATAGTTTATACACCAGTTATCCCTCATACTATTGAGGTAGATACATACATGGTAAGAGTAGTTCTACTTTTACTTCATACACCTCTACTTATTATTCAACTGGGGTTGTAAGTACTCCACCCCTGGCTACGGCAATGGGAAGCATCAAATTAAATATGGCAACGGTAAGGCTGCCTTTGGCCAGACGGGGTGTGCTGGAGTGGTCAGTTCAACACAGTTGTTTTACAGTCTATTGATTTTGTTTAGGGACTGTACGTTATTTACCGGGGGGGGAGGGCTGGTGCGCTGGAAGTCCGGTCAAAAAAAAAAATCATGGCCCCCCCCTCCACCTCAATTTTTTTCCCCATGGCCCTCCCCCCACTTCAATTTTGTTTTCCCATGGCCCTCCCCCTACATGTACAAAAATGTAATATGTAAAATTGGTAGATGAACAACCATCATGACAACAGTCAGAGTAGCCTACATCAAGGGCGGTTGTCTGCACTATTATGTGCGATCGATATCAGTGGATACCTATGAGAAGCCGCTAGAATCTACCTCTGCAGCTGCATGGGATGCCTTTTAACTCCACTGTCACCAAGAAAAATTGCAGGGACGCAGGAACTCATTTTGACCAGGGGTGCTGTAGTCAGCAAAGGGTCTGGGAGTCCTCTCCCAGGAAAAAAAAAATGTTTTTTAGATGCAATTTCCTGCATTCTAATCAATTTTAGGATGAAGAATGGCTAATCCCATCTGACTAACTTCTTCATGTTTTATGTAGCCTAACTAAGGATGACTAGATTTTACAATTTTTTTGTGTAACATTTTACTTCAAAATTATGAAGTTTTTCTTGCGGAAGGGAAACGCGCACCTAATGTGGAGGTGAGGGAGTGTTCAAGAGCAAATCGCGCTGTCGTGACAGTTTCTCTCTTCTCCATGGGTAGTCTACAGTGAAATTAGTAGAAATGCATGACTAGGCTATTTAGATTTTCTTGCCATTGCGACTGTGTATCTCAAGATGCATACGATCAGGACGCCTTGTCTCCCCGCCCGTGCACAAAAGCACGCGCACAGAGACAGGCATAGGCCTACTGCTTCCCGAATGTGATTAGGCTAGGCTACACTCTGATGGCCAAAGAGTTTGTGCTGTGATCGGCGAGAGAAGTGGGTTAAGCGCCAAAGCAGCTGGTGCCATTGCTGGCTATTGATACAGGGAGAGTGTGAAAGCCACCTTTAGTTTGCATTTGACGTATCCATATTTAAGACGCACTAAAATGTGCCGCTAAACGGTGGTCAAATCAGCAGCAAGAGGCAAAAGGAACAAATCGCCACCACTACAAAAGTCCAAAACATCTAACAATAGCACAGCCATTTCACACCGCGACAATTCAATTTTGGCAACAGTTATGCTAGACAAGCCACGCAAACCATCGGCTGTGCTATAGGCCTATTCACCCCATAGCCAACTTCGAGGGTAAGATAGACTTCACCAGCAATAGACAAGACCTAGCCTACCAATGTGCTACTACGAATCCAATCTCCACCGCAAGAAACAAAAGTCACTTCTACCTGACACGATGCACAATTTTGGTGACATTCCCTTCTTCCGTCGCACTTTAAATTCACCCAATTCCTTGCTTAGTTGGTCCGTTTTTGATCACCAAAGTGATGAGACTTCTCTTCACAACAAGTTAGCTCCTCCAATGGGTTTAAGACCGTGTATGTTGATGCATGCCCAAGCCAACATATCGCTGTTAATACCACTTTTATTAATACCTTGACACCACAAGCTAAACAAAACAAACTAAACGTCTCTCTCGGCGGTGCTATGCGACCATTGAACACAGATGTAAAGCACACGGCGGTGCCAATAAATAAAATCACGACTTACCAGAGGCTGTGACCACCAGTTGACTACAACACCTCTCCAAAATTCCTCTGGAAATGCCCATCCAATTCGTTGTCAAAACTTCCCAAACTGTTTAGCCCATAGGCCTATAGTTCACCTCAGCTAGTTTGATATTTGCTCACGGGCATTTTCTATGATGCTCAATGTTCCTCTGTAGCACTAGCAATCCTACAGTGGCCCTTACGGAAGGAAAATATACTGCAATATACTACAATTTATACTGCAATACATTAGAAAATATATCACAATATATCACAAACACGCTCATATATTTGAAAATATATAGCAATATATTATTGAACAATATATTACTATATATTGATCCATATATTTTAAAATATATGGCTGGCAAAACAAAACTGTATTCCACTATTCGGTCTGTATTTCTTGATGTTTTTAGTTCAGCAAGCACATTTTGCACGACATTGGACATTTACTCGACATTATAAAGTCATTTTAGGTGGACCATATATGGCCATATATAATAATATATTGATCAATATACAGGAGTCTCTGATTGAATCATCTCAGCTCTCATATCACGTATGACGCGCCTACGTCACGTCGTCACAACCTGAAGCTAAAGTGGCGAGAGAGCCGTCTCGGCTCGAGCGCGGTCCGGTCCGGATTGTAGCTCCACACAGTCGCCAGCCAGACTCCCCACCACAGTGACACAAACCAACCAGCCGCCTCGAGGTAAGTTATAAAGAGAAGTTTGTTAATTTGTTAACATAAATATACAAGCATATAGTCTGAAACGTCTACAGTGGTTGATGTGCAAAGTTTAGCCAAGTGGTTATCGAAGTTGGATGTTTGTTCATTTTTTCCCCCAAGGACTAGAAATACGTTATTTTTTTTGAATTTCCCGCGCTACCAAGCTGTTGTACTACTAGCGATATTTGCGTTGTCGAAATGGTGTGTAGTTCTCATTGACAGTAGGTATAGTTCTACACATCTTGAAAACGTAAACGTAATACTTGGGTCGATATTATATGGTTGTAGTGGTCAATTTCAGGTGAGCCCACTTTATTTGGCTTGTCAGAGAAGGTTAGCAACATCTATCTGGCTAATACTGCTGAGCCCCAACGTCAGCCTAGAAAGCCAGGCCTCAGTTAATTAGCCGCCTAGCTTACTCGGCTAACGCAAGGGAATCAAAGCAGAAGTGAAGTGCGACAAGATCTAAATGCACATCGCTAACTTGCTTAAAAAATGGGCACTACAGTATAGTAAAATGAGACAATGTCCTGCGTTATTTTTGGTAAAGCATAGCTGTTGCTGCTTCGGTTTTCCCATTGTGGTAACATCAATAGGTTTTTTTGAGTAACTTGCTCACGAACTAACTGCACTGTCCCGTTCTTGTAGAGCTATTGTTAGAGGTTAACGAAGCCTTGTCGTCAAATTGGTGAATTTCAAAACGGTAGCCTACACGTCGTTGTCTTCAGCTACTCTGTGATAGTTCGGAGTTTGCTTTGCTCACAGCAATTGCATTCATTGAGTCATGTTGGTGTTCATGTTTACTCTTAAACGAATGCGCGAGTCATTCTTGTTCATCGGAATTCATTCTCGCCAGTTACATGCATGAGTTTAAGTCTTCCTTCGCTTCATCATCTTCATAAAAGAGTGCCTTCGTGCCAAGAACAGACGTGCAACTGTTAACGATGCTGGCTGCTGCGATTTCAATGTCTTGTCTTCCCTGTTGTCGGGACGAGGCACAGACACAGAGTGCCACTACGACGCTCTGCGACTGCGAGCTAGAATGCTGTAGTTCCACCAGTCTACCGAACTTCTAGTTTGTCTTGGACGCGACATGAACTTGGTCCCCATCTCCCCCCGCCCCCCCCCCCAGATTTAGCTCACAATTCTGACAATGATATAGAAGTGATGAGCTTGGTGGGTATCCTTGTGCCTATTTAAGGTTAAGTGTGTGAGTGAATGTTAATTTTCTGTTGCTCTTTTAACTTTTTTTGCAGAGGTTGCTGAAGAGGTATGCAGCGATGGTCTGGAGGAAAAAATAGTCACATGGACTGGTGTGCATTCCAGTACTTGAAATGGTAAGCGATACTGTGCCTTTACTATGCTCACTCACTGGTGATCATGCACTAAATGGGGAATACATCTATCTGAACTTTAGGAGGAGATTCAGACTCCCTTGGTGCAAATATAATCGTTTCAAAAAATCCTTTATACCTCATTCAATCAAGCTACTGAATAAACCGGGAATAATGGAGAGATTGAGTGGGAAAAAATGGACCTCTGCAGCTAGTGTTGGTACTGCTGGTGGGGATGGAAGCTAGGGTAAAAGTTGGGAGGGGGATATGTAGACATGAATGTATCCCTGTTTTTATTATTTTTATGTTAATTATGGAATGGATGTAACCTAGTTATTTATTGCAGGGTGAAGGTGTGGTTGGTTGTAGGACGGTGTGTGTGTGTGGGGGGGTGTACTGAGCTGTGTGTGTGAACGGTGTCGGGGGGGGGGGGGTGTCTGGACTGGATGGTCAGGGGCAGTGGGTTAGGACATCCAGATTTAGAGTTTACTTGAGCTACATTATTAACTGCACATTGAATGTGTGAAACTTGCTGATGTAACATGTTACATTCAAGGGTTCATTGGGCTAAATGTGGTTAAAATCATTGACCTGGGTTTACAAAGCTGGGCAATGTTGGGCACTTGTTTCAGACTATTGAAAGGAAGGAGTATGAGAATGTAACACAATGCTTAACATGAAAAATAAAACCCTTCATGAACCAACGGTGTATTTGGCCCCAAACTAGTGGCATACCCTTCAAGTTTCAACTGCACATTGGTCAAACACAATTTCAGCGTTCTGTGCACCTGTTCCATTTTTTCTAACAAGAAGTACACTTGTTACATTACATTTAGCTGACACTTTAATCCAGAGTGACTTGAAAGAGGTCATAGAGCATGAACTACTATTTGGCGGCAAATCACTGCTGAAAACCTGGGTCTGTGAAGGAGGGGAATGGACTTACTTTTCATTGTAGGTGGTGTGGTGTTTTATACTCCCTCTTGCCCTCTGGCTTTTCACTTGCTATGTGGACTCTGTATGAGCATTGGTAGTCAGTCAAGAGACAAAATAAATGTTTCCCAAATCATTTACAGGACTTTGGTCCATATATTCTCGCTAGCTTAGCAACATTCTTCCTCTGAGGATATGTAAAACAAAACAAAAAATGAATAATAAGATATTTTACACACCCAGGTCAACAATTTTAAGTGTTACCCCTAAATAGTTGCCTGCCCTTTTAAAGATGCACTGTTTAGGATTGTTCCCAGATTAGTTATTGTGACTATGCTGCTCATTGAAACTACTACTACCTAATGTACTGCACAGCCATGGAGAAGATTAATCTTTCATGATTGAATGGTGTAATATTCCCAGCCATAGTGAATACTCTGTCTGAAATTGATGGTTATGGTAAGCATGTAAGCAGGTGGGGGTTGGGCGTGTCGAGCAATGTTGCCATTGAAACCCAAGTTTTTGTTTGTCCAGTTAAATAGTTGGCGTAAAGGGCAGAATGAATCCTCGTGCATTTCCTCCCGACAATTATATGTTCTCATATACTGTTTTATGGACATGCATGGCTCTGCTGTCAAGTGTTTACCTACAAGTACAATGTTGTAACATAACTCCATGAAATAACTTTCATTTGAAACCTCTCCCACTGCTACCGCTTCATGGGACAAAGTTCAGTTTTAGTTACAATCCAGTTCCACATATTCCAGGTGACCTGTTTTTACCTGTCCAATTCAGCCTGGTGATTCGATGGTGGAATGATCACATGGTTGAATTAGACTGGTAAAACAAGGCCATTTGGAATGTGTGGCCCTAGATTGTAACTGAAACTGAACTTTTTCCCATCACTACGTTTCATTAGCATATCTTTCAGCCGAGCCCAACTTTCCCGCCCGCTCGCCTCGCTTGTCTACGTCACCAGCCTCTGCTTCCTTGTCGCTTCCCAACGGAAAAAGAAATGGAATGTCTCGCCTGCACAATGGGTTAGAGAGTTAACATTCTTTTTACTTTACTTTTGCAGATGCTGTTGCTCAGGCACATCCAGGTGCGAGGATGGGGGAGATCCGGATGTCGCTAAATAAAAGAATCTGTGAACTGCTTCACCAAGAGAAAAAGAAGTCCATGGACAGGCCTATGAGCCCTCTTGTTGACCTTGAGTGACTGAGGCTGCGGGCGGTCTGCCCCTGAATTCACCTTCACTTTCACTTTTTTTTTTTTTTAAATATATCTGAAGGTGTGTGTGTGTGTGTGTGTGTGTGTGTGTGTGTGTGTGTGTGTGTGTGTGTGTGTGTGCACGCGTGCATGTGTGCCAGTGCTTTATGTGAGGTGTTTCGCTTACTGGCCACAGCCACAGTTTTTTGTTTTGTTTTGTTTTTGTTTTATTTGTTTTGTTTTTTTGTTTTTTTGTTTTTTTTTATAGAATATTTCTGAATTTACATTGAGTACAAGTTACTGGCCAAAGTGGGAGACTGAAATTGTTACTGGCCACAGGCAAGTTTCACCAGCATTTGGCCTGTTGGCCGGTGTCGTTGTCAAGTCGTGGTTTGTGTGCGTTTCCCTGCCTGTCTGCCCCTCTGTCTCTGCATGTGTGAGCGGTGGTGTTAAAGGGTCGGTTGGTTTCATGTTTTTAATAAACCAATGTCAACAGTTGAATGAATTGAATTGATGTTTGGTCATTGTTGTAATTACATTACTTCATAAATGCCTTGTATAAAGTACATTACAGTATATTGTGTAGTGTAATACAATACATAAGTCAATATATGATTTAATTAATAAGCCATATACTATGGGATATAATCCAATATATGCAACAGTATACTTTACAGTATAATGCAATACATAAATCAATATATGATTCATCAATAAGCCATATATTATGGGATATAATTCAATATATGCAGTAATATACTGTACAGTATAATGCAATACATTAATCAATATATGATTCATCAATAAGCCATATATTATGGGGTATAATTCCATATATGCAGTAATATACTGTACAGTATAATGCAATACATTATTCAATATATGATTCATCAGTAAGCCATATATTATGGGGTATAATTCAATATATGCAGTAATATACTGTACAGTATAATGCAATACATAAATCAATATATGATTCATCAATAAGCCATATACTATGGGGTATAATTCAATATATGCAACAATATATTGTACAGTATAATACAATACATAAATCAATATATGATTTATCAATAAGTCATATACTATATGGGATATAATTCCATATATCCAACAATATATTTCACAGTATAATGCAATACATAAGTCAATATACGAAAACGGCAATAATGTCTATATTCTCGTATACTGCAAAATATATCACTTTATATTGTGCAATATACTGCTGTACAATATAAAATGATATATTGGCAAACAATATATTGTAGTATATTATAATATATTTTCATTTCATATATTCAAAAATATATTTTCCTTCCGTAAGGGGGAAGAGAGTCAGCGCGGGCAATCTACAGTAGCTGCACCTGATAGTTTTTTGACAGATACACGCTTCAGTGCTAAAGTATGCACCCGGGACCTTGCATCGCAAAGCGATGTGTCTCAGAGCATTTTTTTATTATTATTTAAAAAAATAAATGAAAATAAAATAAAATAAATTCGTTTTTTTCCCATGGCCCTCCCCCTAACTCCGATTTTTTTTGCCATGGCCCTCCCCTCCACCTCATTTTTTTTCATCATGGCCCTCCCCCCCCTACGCACCAGCCCTCCCCCCCCCCGGTAAATTACGAACAGTCCCTTAGCAAGCAAAGCCGAATGAAACTTGCGCATGGCTTTCTGGGCACACCTAATCTTTTTTTCCTTCAGCAGAGAAGTGGGGCAATGGAGGCTTGCCATTTAGGGTAAGGGGCCATTTTCACAGACAGGGCTTGGGTACACCTGTTCTGGTTCTCACCGACGGTGTGTGTGTGTGCACAAACTACCGCTTGGTAGCACTGCCGTTAACATGCTCTTCTGGGGTCAGAAAATAAATGGTGCATTTATTGCAACTCATCACCAACAAACTCCAACAAAAATGTTTTCTGTTCATCTCTAAAGAGTCAATATAGTCTAGAATCTGTCCTGTGCCTCATCAATGCGAGCTGCTGCCGTTGATATTTAAGCATAACTTCTCCGTTTATTTTCTACTCGAGAAGAACATGTTAATGGCAGTGCTACCAGACGGGAGTGTGTGTTGCTCAGCTCCACCAGGGGGCTCGGGAGCTACACACACGCACCGTCAGTGAGAACTAGGCTAAGGTACACCCCCCAGACTACGTGGAACAGATGTGTGTGCTTCAGGCCTAATCAGTACAGAGTATAATTTGATTGGCACTCCTGTTGAGCCAGCTACCCCCCAGATCAATATTTTGTGCACTTTTCCACTGCCGGTTTTCTGGTAGGCCTACAGCTTGACACAGCGCAACTCGGCCGCCACTTCTTGCTTTTCGATTGGGCACCACCCAGTTCAGTCGAAAAGCAAAAAGTGGCAGCCAAGTTGCGCAGTGTCGAGCTGTAGGCCTACCAGAAAAAGGGCAGTGGAAAAGAGCCTTAAGTGGGCTATTCAAACTTAAAATAATATTTCCTAACTCGTTTCAGTGGTTGACACATGCCGTCTCTCTGTGGTTGTCAATAGAAATGTGCTTCTAACCTGTAGGCCAACCGTATCTCACTCATTTCGTGAAGTATTCACGAAAAAAATAGATTAATTTTCGTGGTGCATTCACATTATTGCCCGTTTTTCGTGGTAGGGCAACAAAACGCTGCCTATTGACTTGAATTGCCCGACTGTTGCCTAGCGACCCACTAGTTTGATGCCCTTTCGGTAGCCTACCGTCACATGGTAATCAAACATTTCAAACAAGCAATTTAGGGTTAGGTTTAGGGTCAAGGTTAGGGTTAAGGTTAGGGTTAGGTTTAGGGTTAAGTAGGGTTAAGGTTAGGGTTAGGTTTAGGTTTAGGTTTAGGTTTAGGGGACATAAGGCGTAAGTACCGAAAGGGCGTCGAATTAGTGAGTCCCGAGTGTATCAGCAGTGTTCTGTCAGCACCCCCTCCCCGCCCCTGCAGACGCTTGGATAACCATAGCAGCAGTGGGGCAATTCAAGTGAATAGGCAGCGTTTCGTTGCCCTACCACGAAAAACAGGCAATAACGTGAATGCACCACGAAAATTAATCTATTTTTTTCTTGAAGACTTTACGAAAGGCATGAGATAGGGCTCTGTAGGCATTGCACTGCTACACTGGCGACCCGGGTTTGATTCCGGCCCGGCTCTTTTGCCGACCCTACCCTGTCTCTCTCTCCCCACTGGCTTCCTGTCTACCTCAAATGTCCTGTCACACAAATATAGGCCCCCCCAAAAAAACATACGTATATATACTTGTAAGTAGGTCAGGACAACCGAAGAGATAAACTAGAAACTTTGTACCAAGTGTTGCTTTAGGGGGGTCTATCTGAGAGATATCTGACTTTCACTGTTAGTATGTCACCCATGCAAGGGGGCAGCCCAACTGGCATGTCAAGAGAACAGTGCGGTGGGCAGCACCATGCTCAGGGTACCTCAGTCATGAAGGAGAATACTGGTAAATCATTCCCCCCCATCAACCAGCTGGTGTTGGAAATCAAACCAGCAACCCGTGAGCTACAAGCACTTGCCTTTGACTGAAACACTTTGAATACAAGTAGTACAGAATTATTGTCAATAATTCATAGAATGATTAACAACGATGTTGTCTGTCCTTCAGGCGGAGCACTGCCTCCACGTTCGCGACCGACATCGCCACCTTCAGCGGTAGCCCAACCGCCATCACCAGACATGTCAACATCGCCGTTAATAAGCAGAATACTGCCATCATCAATACATCCGTCTACGTCAGCATCGTCAGAAGATGGCGTACGAACCACCAGCCTCACCACCCAGCGCACCTTGCCCTGGTGTAGACCAAGGCCAACCATCAATGGACACCTCAGCTCAAGATCAAACAGAGGTCTACCAGTAAATTATTGCTTTTTACACTACACATCAATAACCATCAATGGAGTTAGACAGCTGTGATGACTGATAAAAATGACTGATTACCCACCTGCTGTAGACAAGTAGGATAACTCATTTAGTGAGTGCACAGTAAAATATGTGGTGCTAATTCTTCACTTACAGAGTGGATTTAACACCTTCTGGATTGTATTTGGTCCTAGAGTTCTATCTTAAGTGCATTTTTGGCAACTTGTGTATGTTGAGACCAAGTGTGGATCCAGTGTATTTGCCGTTGCTGACATGCATTCCTTCCTCTGTCTGTGTGATGAAGGCAAACCACTCTCCAGGAATCTGTGGCTGATAGCTTTCTTGTGTATAGCAATCTGCATAGTAGTGGGACCGCTGGTCATACTGATAGCAAAATGCCTGCCCCCTGCTAACGAAGCACAGGTCTCCAATGGTACGTTCTCTGGAAAGCTAACAGGTGACATAATAAATGCATGCATACATAGTACATACAGTACATACATATGTATACATACTGTACATACATACATACATACGTACTTAGTACATAGTACGTACACACACACACACACACACACACACACAAACAAACACACACTCTCTCTCTCACACACACACACACACACACACACACACACACACACACACACACACAAACACACACTCTCTCTCACACACACACACACACACACACACACGCACACACACACACACACACACACAAACACACACTCTCTCTCTCTCACACACACACACACACACACACACACACACACACACACACACACACACACACACACACACACACACATACACACACACACAACCGCCCGCCAAAGGTGTCAAAAGTTTTAAAAAAAAGTAAAACAAAACAAACACTGCTTCCTTCCAACACATGTAACTTATCTGAGTAGACAGTAGACCTGTGCACGTGTCTTGTAATCAGCTAACTCTGTGCTGGGTGAATCAAATTCATGGTGGATTCTTAGTGGTGGTTTTTAGTGTTTTTGAGTAACAACGCAGTCTATCTGCCTCACTTACACCATGGATTTTCTTTTACTTTAGCAAGTGTCTCAGGGCAATGTCCTGGCGTCTTGGGAAAGCATGGGTTTCTCAGGACGGCAACTAGGTGTCCTTGGACAGCAGCTGTGTGTCCAAGGACAGTGTCCTGGTGTCCAGCGACAGGTCTTAGTGTCTCGGGACAGCTTACAAGACACCGGCAACAGTACAGTTCAATTCTAACTCGCGCTGCTCAGAGTACGCCAGGCCAAGTCATTCCGTAGTATAACAGCTTCTTTCTTTAAAGTTCCTGTGAAACTGAAACATGCTTTATAAAAGTACCAATCATGACTATTACAACTCTTTCCTTTGCTCTTTTCTGTCTTCCCCCACAGGACAAGAGGAGTAGCGCTGTGGAGCTGTTGTGTGTAAAAATGTAATTTGTGTAGAAGTGTAGATAAGGGTCGGCATAGGGTGGGGTGGACCTTAGCCCAACATCATGTGAACCAGACCCACCCAGTCAGAAAGGTCTTTTTTTTAAATGTCTGACTGTTAATTAATAACAGTAACCTACTGTATGTCTGTCAAGATTGTCATTGGTCCAGGTCGTCTTAGTCAAAAGAGTGTAGTTGAAGGAAACTGGGCTTCAACCATGAAGACTTGAGAGGCAAAAATGAAGATTTGACTTTTATTAACATTGTATTTGTACATAAGATTAGTTGAAGCGGCACAATGTAGGATGACATAGTTTGTGTGGTGCCTGTGGCATGCCTGTCTCAAAATCTACACCGTCATGAAAAAATGCTGTTTAAATAAGCTCGCTGTGAGAATGTTTTTCATCACAGAATGACAGCAGTTGATACAAATCTGAATACGGTATGTAAAACGATTTTTCGTTTGAGAAGTGACTGAAATGTTTCCCACAAAACTTGTGGCGGACCACTCTGTCAAAACGTTACATTTGGGGTTCTCAGCAGACGGACCGTGAAAGTGGTTGCGAGAGTCATCGTTCACTTACTTATGACTCAAATAAGCATCGGCTGACTCGGGACAGTGATTAATTTAAATTGACATCCTACATAGAGCCCCTTTAACAAGGCATATGAATCTCTGTGGCGCAGGCTCCTGTCTTCTCGTTTAACTCCGCGGAAGGAGTGCATATGGAGGAGGGCGCCCCCTTTACAGATAGGAACCCACTGGTGACGGTGGTAGGAGGGTTGGAGATGGCTGAAAGCAAAGAATAGAGTTCGAATATTTTTTTAAAGAGAGACGCGACAACAATGTATTGGCGGGGGGAAATCATTTAATTAATGATCGACTTGATAAGCTTACATTCGTATATAACACTACAGTAAACAACCTAAAATCTTTGTAAATAACCTCGATTCTTTTTTATTAACTAAACTTGTAATATAGGCTATTGTTTCTGTATAGCAGCCAATAACAGTGGAGCACGTAGGCCTACTCTTCATGTGCCTGCCCCATGCAATTCCTGAAGATCTTTGTACGCACAAAGCTGCCTGGTTAAAAACGTAGGCCCTAAATAACAGAGCAATGGAGAAAATGTGACATTTAGATAGGCTACATCTAATGGGTGAATTATTGTGTAATGGGTGATGTCAATAAACTGTGTTTTTTTTAAAAACAACATCTCCTTTCTTCTTTCAAATGGGTTCCTTATGAATTATTATTTAGCCTACATGTTTCTTGACATATTCATTTTGCCTGATTTCAGTAACTTGTAATAATGGTGTCATATTGCATTTGAAAATCTGTAGCGTAACTTTAGTGCAGTATTTGCTATCATTTGCTGTTTTGGGCAGCAAATGCAGTAGGCTTAAAGGAACACACAAAAGGAACAAAAGGAACCCCAAAAGCATACATGATATCTGAATTTAGATAAGAACACTGTATAGTCTGAACTGTTAAGCATACTTAATGAAAATGGCATATTAGTTGTAATAATAACTGACTAATGCGCACGCGCGCACACACACACACAAACACACACACAAACACACACACACACACACACAAACACACACACACACACACACAAATGAGAGGTGTGTGTGTGTGTGTGTGTGTGCGTGAGTGTGTGTGTGTGTGTGTGTGTGTGTGTATGTGTGTGTGTGTGTGTGTGTGTGTGTGTGTGTGTGTGTGTGTGTGTGTGTGTGTGTGTGTGTGTGTGTGTGTGTGTGTGTGTGTGTGCGTGAGTGTGTGCGTGCGTGCGTTCTTAAGTGGCAGCTGTTTGCTGCATGTCAGACAGGGCGTGGTCCACAAAAATGTATGGGTGCCCAGCACCTACACAGTACAGTGTAGAAGTGACTGGAGATGACAGGAAAGAGAACTGGTAAAACCTGTACTGTATATTTGGATGATTTAGTACAAAGACCTTAATGAAAATGCTTTTTTTATATAACCAATAGACCAGGGCCGTCGTTAGCCTTATTTTAGGGGGACTTTAGCCCCCCTTACATTAGTATTAGCCACCCTTTAACTATTTTTTATTTATTTTTTTACATTTTTCCAAAAACAGATGCAGTAAAGCACTGAATACGAACCACCAAGAAGGCACGTTAATCTGAATACAAGTTCCTGTTTGCTTATTTATTGTTTAACGCCACTTACATCCTACTGTACAACAATAAAAGCAGGGTGCACAGCAATATGTTATGCGAGGGGAAACAGGTAGAGGATTGTGCTTTGTGACTGACACCTTGAGAAAAGTGTAATTACTTACACGGATGAAATATTCTGACCCAAAGTACCAATTTTCACTCATAATACCCGTGTAATAAATCCATTTGACAACGTCTTGAAATTATAGTTGAGCTTTAGTATTTGTCTTAACAGTTTGAAAACACACATAAACTAATTAAAATAGCTACTAATGGAGTGTAAAAATGACCTTATATCTGCCGGGGATGCATAGTTTTCCAAGTAAGGAACCTCTTTGAATGAATCGCTTCCTGACCACTGCTTCTCCTGGAGACGCGCAGTTGGTAACTCCTTAAAGTTTCTAGTCCTTGTGTAAATTGTGCTCTCGGCATTGGAATCTAATCATTTTAACTTCCGTACATAATATTCATCAGTTGAAACATTTTAAAATATTTTGTTTAGCTTACATTTAAGGAATGTTCATTAAAATGTGAATTTAAAAAAAATCAACTGTAACTAGTGTTTAAAAATCGGTATGGTGCTCTTAAAATAATTGTTCAAGAAGACGCTTTTGCACACCTCTGTAGGTGGGCAGGTGTGTAGGATATTATCTCAGTGGGGTTGTCATTCAAGTGTAAAGAAATCCTGCACACTGTCCAGGGGTGGATAAATGACCGGGCCTGCTGGGCCCAGGCCCAGGGGGCCAGAGGTCCCAAGGGGCCAGGCCGACCTGGCCCCTTGCCAGCCACCCAAACTGCCCTTCAAAATCTTTGCAAATAGCCTAAGGTCTTCATGAGCTCTATCTAACTGTACCTAAAAATACATATCAGAAATCAACCTATAATGAATAAAACAACATAACAACAAAGACCTAACTCTGAGGGCATCACTGTTGGAGCCAAAAGGGCCTATGTCCCATTTACACCTACGCTAGGCCTAGCATACCACATGTCCCATTTGCACCTATGCAACCGTATGTCCCATTTACACGCTAGCCCTAACCCATTTGCACCTAAACTAGGGTGGTCATTGGTGGGCAGTGATCATCCTGCCAAACCACATGAATATGACACACACACACACACACACACACACACACACACACACACACACACACACACACACACACACACACACACACACACACACACACACACACACACACACACACACACACACACACACACACGCACGCACACACACGCACGCACGCACGCACACACACACACACACACAGAGGATTTGGAGAAATTGACCCAGACTATTTTTTATTTGAATGCCCCTGCTGTATGTCAAGTGTTTTCCTCAAAACAGTTGGAAGGGAGTGCACAACATGACAGTCCTTATCATGAAACAAGGACCTAATTGACCAAGCGGGGCAAATCTGCACTCACTGGCCACTTTAATAGGCACACATGTCCAACCGCTCATTGACGCAAATTTCTAATCAGTCAATCACAAGGTGCCATCTCAATGCATTTAGGCATGTAGACATGGCCAAGATGATCTGATGCAGTTAAAACCGAGCACCAGAATGGGGAATTAAGGTGATTTAAGTGACTTTGAACATGGCATGGTTTTAGTTGCCAGCTGGGCTTAGTTTGAGTTTTTAAAAAACTGCTGATCTACTGGGATATTTACACAACAGCCATCATAGGGTTTACGTGAGGGAATGGTCCAAAAAAAGAGCAAATGTCCAGTGAGCAGCAGTGGGTGAAAATGCCTTGTTGATGCCAGAGGTCAGAGGAAAATGACCGTGGTTGGAGCTGAAACAAAGGCAACAGTAGCTCAAATAACCACTCGTTACAACAATGGTATGCATCTCTGAACGCACAGCACCTCGAACCTTGAGCCAGATGGGCTACAACAGCAGAAGACCCCACCAGGTGCCACCCCTGTCAGCTAAGAATAGGAAAATGAGATTATAAAATCGAACAGGCTCACGAGAATTGGACAATATAAAAGATTGGAAAATGGGTGTCAATTTGTTGTTACCAAATGAAAACATGGATCTGCCCTGCCTAGTATCAACAGTTCAGGTTGGTGGTGTAGGGATATTTTCTTGGCTCGATGTGGGCCCCTTATCAATTAAATGCCACAGCCTCCGAGTATTGTTGCAGGCAGTTCTGAAGGCAAGAGGGGTCCAACCCAGCACTAGTAAGGTGTACCTAATAAAGTAACCAGTGATTTTATATACTGTATGTTTATCTATACATGGGTTTACCGTTTGAAAACAATCCCTGGCTGTGCGACTGGCTGCACGCTGTTCAACCTCTGATTGTAGGAAACTGCTGTCGGTCCCAAAAATGAGCTCATGTGGTTGGCTGCTTAGCATCTTGCCCCTCCTCACAACACAAATGTTCGTAAATGAAAAACCTATGTAATTTGTTTTGTGTACCGTTTTGCTTCCAGGCTTTTTTGCGGGGGAATAGTCCTGGTAAAACATGAATATTACTTTCACTGCGCACAGGTGACAAGTTACAGGAACAGGATGCACACAGTAAGAATGCAGTGTCTGTTTAACACTTTCCAGACTGTATTTGGACCCATAGTACACTATGGGAGTTGAATTAACACTGCATTTTACTGTGCAGGTGTACAAATTTTCTTACAAATAGATAGAGATAGCAGTTTGCATTCTCCTCTTCAGCCAATCCCCTTGTACTTTCCAGAATAAACAAGTGTTCAAAGTTGGTGTAGCGCAGTAGACAATCCTTGTTCTGCTTTCCCTCATTGCTCTCCGTCCTCCCTTACTCTCTCTTTACTGACATCAGATCAGCATTAACATCTTTCACTGGTGAGTTGAGTTCCGCTGTCAAATGCAAATGTGGAGCTTTACTTAACGGACTGTTGTCGATTAATGTTTAAATTAAATAGAGTGCATTTGTTGATTAATGTTGAAATAAATAGAGGACATTTGTTGGTGTTATTACTGAGTAACCATCCCAACCATGGCTTGAGTAGGTTCTGAATCTTTAACTTTGATTTACTTAAAGGCAGTATACAGTAAAGATAGAAAGAAGATTTATTTTGGCATCATCCCGAACGGACCTGATTTTGAGCTATGTGCAACGTGGATGAAATGCTTTCGTGCGTTCCCGAAGAGTGTTTGCACTCTTTCTGTTACTCTCATACGCTCAGTTAAACTGATACAAAGAGATGTATTTTTAACTGAAAATGACACAAGGCTACTGAAATACATTGTCAAACGCGTTTTAACGGTGATGTGAAAGAAGTGATTGTAAAACAATGTAAGGGCAAGTGACCAGACATAACTACAGAACTTACAAATTAATAAGATAAGTAAAAAATAATAAGATTCTAATAAGTTTGAATCTGTTTCATTTTGTCTCTCTTTGCACTCCTGTCCACAGTCATCATGTCTGATCTTCAACAAGCCATGGCCTTACTCATTGGGGTCTTCCACAAATATGCTGGTAGTGACCAGCTCCTCAACAAGGCTGAGATGAAGATCCTTCTGAAGCGGGAGTTTGGTGACACGCTGGGGGTGAGTGAAAGGCCCTCTGAGAAAGTTCCGTTGTCATTGACAGAGCCCATAGGGAAACGATATTGCACTTGTAAAATCATACACAAGTTTTACAAATTCTAAAAGATTTGTATGGACCATGAAAACAGATAAGCTTATACATTTGTAGATACATTTACTCCTGAAAGTGGCCCCTTTTCTCTTACAGAATAATTAGGTGAAACTAGTATGAATAAAGTACAAATTGTACATGGCATTTACAGTGTTAGATTTTTGGACGTTTCCAAAATACTGTGAATGTATAATGTGTGATACATTTACTTTCTTTGTATGCTTCATGTAATGTTTTGTGCAATAATCATTCTGTATAAGAAAACACAAAAAGGGGCCACTTTCAGGAGTAAATCATAAATGAAATATATATAATTATATATTGATATATATAATTGTATATAAATAATTCGTATCAGTTCTTCACCATTTTTTCCCGTATGGGAGCATACCACAGAACGCAATGCACACAGCGGCATTGCATTATGCAATGTTCATGCAAAATACTGTTAAATAACCTAAAGGTGCACTGTGTAATATTTTTAGTAGTTATACCTCCGCCAAGGAGGATATGTTTTTGTTCGCGATGGTTTGTTTGTCTATCTGTCTGTTTGTGAGCAGGATAACTCAGAAAGTTATGAACAGATTTTGATTAAATTATGTGGAGTTGTTGGAAATGACAAAAGGAACAATTAATTAAATTTTGGTGGTGATATGGATCCAGGATTTTTTTTGTTAAAAAAAAGATTCTATACCATTGCAGGATAGGGCGAATTTTGACATTCCAGTTTCTAGCTCCACAAAAACAAGGCAGAAAGACTTTTTTGAATTTCCAGAAATAGATATTTTTAGCTGCAAAAATGCATGTACTTTGATCGTAAATATTAGTTCACTGTTTAGGAAATATTCATGAAAAGGTCAAATTTGGCAGGAGACCACAGTTTCAATAAGCAGGATCTTAACTAAGTTATTTTCACATATAACAAAACTGACAGTGACATTCTTGTTCATTTCCTCAGAATGTAAAAGACCCAAAAGTGGTCAATGAGATCTTCCAAGGCCTGGACCAGGATGGCAGTGGAACCCTTGACTTCGAAGAGTTTGTCACAATGGTGGCCCTCCTGACTGCTATAACCAATGACGTGCTTTGCAGAATGAAGTGAAGAGATAAGAACATTGGAGGCACCTTTGAGAAAAATAAAGTTTTTCTTAATTATTTTGGAGTGATGTGGTCTGTGTGCTGAAACATGACTGCAGTAAAAAGTGTTTCCATGATTACATTATCTCTCTCTCTCTCTCTCTCTCTCTCTCTCTCTCTCTCTCTCTCTCTCTCTCTCTCTCTCTCTCTCTCTCTCTCTCTCTCTCTCTCTCTTTCAAACAATTCACACACTCTCACAATCAATCAGGTCGTCATGTACAGTACATGTTTGCTCATGCTAATAACGGTGCATATGAACAGAGAAGTAAAAAACAATGCACATTCTACAACTTCTCCTTTCGTTTTTTTTATGAAAACGTTTTTTCCTTCCATAAGAGCAGTCACACCACGGGACACCATAAATGAACCTAAGCATTGCGTGACAGAGACATTGCAATATGTAGATATATTAAGAGGTTAATAGTCACCTTAAACTTCCACACCACTCTCCAATAACTGACATATTACTGGTTAGGAGCCTGTCTTTAAGACCCTTGTAGTTGGCCTTGCAGCTGCCCGTCCACAAACCTGACTTACATGTCACCCCGCAGGGCGCAATTTGTGTTACGAAACTGGACTTGTGGTTAATATTACTGTATTGAGTTTTTTTCACGTTCATATTTTTTAATATAAGGCTAATATTTATGCAATCATGCCAAATGCTTTATAAATGATTCAAAATGTTGTTGGTTTATTTTATAGATGTATATATTCCATGTTGTATTAATGTTACAGTCACACCACAGGACATTTGACATATAAACCTTTCCATAAATCTGAACAAAAATGTTTATTCTCATCTAAGACTAATATGAAACATGATGTAGGCCTACCACATCTTCTTTCATTTGTTTTCAAGAGGAAAAATATAAATGTTGTAGGTTTTTAACTAATGTTGCGTAAAAACAGGGCGTCATGTCAACCACCCATATACAAACTGAGGAATATTCCCTTTAGACGAATATCCAACTCTATACCTTTGTTTTCATGAGACAACATGTGGAGGACAACATGTGGCCATGGAGTAATTTTGGTTCAACAGCCAGTTGGTCTGACAACCCATTAGTCCAAACTTCAGGGTCTGGATGTCACTGCGCCAGGAACTGTAACCATTACCCTGCAAAATCTGTGATATTTTGCCACGATTTGACAGTTGCATGACTTTTAGGGAATCAGGACGACAATCATGGGTCTCGCATCGTGTTGTGTACATGGGGTAACGGCAAGCGATTTCACCTCACGACCATCTTGCAATCAGCAATCATATGGTTGAGAAAATATAAACAGTTTGAAATTCTAAATTCAGATTCTTTTTCCTTTCCTAAAACCTCTTTTCAGCTCAATTTATACCAGGTCCAGTAATTATAAGATCTTATCCATCCCACTGTTCTCGAAAAGTTCATTAACTGACAGTTGGTTGGATCACATTAGTTGAACTATATGTACAGTGCAATTTTGCCCAATTAGCTATTTGCTACAATATTGCACATGCATTTTACAGTTGAAACATCTGACATTTACACACACACACACACACACACCGCTCTGCAGGCGCGGAGTGGCCATCGGGAGATCGGGGACTTGTCCCGGTGGGCTGCGGCCGTGAAATGTGATATTGCGGCCATATTATGTTCTCAGCTGGCCTTTAAGTTCAGCAAGCTCATCATCAAGGGCTGACTTACTACTTCCCACTATATTTTACAGGAGTATGATTGACTGGCCAGTATATACACCGTGTACCAGATGGCAATGCCTCAGTGACGGTGTCAAACAGTAAATTGGCAACACCCCTTCTGTACTGATCATTTTCATACACTGTAGATCGCGGAAGTTTACTAGATCTTAGTAACACAGTTTCGTTTTCAGTATTTGAAGAACCTGTGATATTTAGATTGGTTACCAAAGGATGGAAATATTAATAAGTTATGATTTATTTTCCGATTTCCACATGACTGTTACAGTTTACAGTCTGCCAGTCCAGATTCACTTGTTCTGTGGTTATTGACTTTTGTTACGAACAGACTCTACCAAGTGGTAAGGAAGTGAACTGCAGCTAAGTAGGAACACCACAGAAGCAGTGGGTTTTGTTTTGATGGCATTGATTTGTAAGAACTACCGGTATATCTCCTTATAGTCGAAATAATATTATTATCATACATATATTTATATGTGGCACATTTAGGATGTAGCCTATGTAATGTCTGAAGAAATGGAACAAAATAATTACCACACAAGATTCTGATGTGAACAGTGCTGGGTGTGCAAACTGTGGATTAAAGTGGAGTAATGCAAGAAACAAAGACATTTGCTGCGACGAAGACAGCGTTTTAAGGTAGGCCTACACCGCTTAGGCCTATTTGCTGCATGGTGGGTTTACTGTACAATGTAGACAGACTTTTTTGTAAGCTATAGCCTACTAAAATTCCCCACACTCAAAACGTTGTGCCCATGCTCATCCTGTCTTCCTTAAACGATATTTCCATAGGCCTACAAACTGTCAAAATGACAGTGGAGTGCAAATTTTCATGGAACAGTAGCGTGATGCTATGTAGCACCAGTTAGCCGCCAGCTGGTCTCATAGGACTCAATGTTAACTGCTAGCATGGAGGTAAAATTTGCACTGCCATACTCAGAGAACGGTTGAAAGTACAAGAGAAAGGTATAACTCAATTATTTAACTCAAGGGAAGGTGTAATATGGCATAGTATCACTCTAATATACTTTGGTGAGACTAGTAAATATTAGTTCATTACGTAGCCTCTTAGTGCAGATGGGGTCGCCGGCGACCCTATTCACTATTTGCTGAAAATACTCAACTACATCATAACAACATTGCCATGACAGTACCGAGAGCTGTAAGTAACACATAAAGACATAGCCATTACAATTTTGGCAACCGTAAGGTTATAACATAGGCGCTGCGCTAAGGGGTTAAAGATTAATGTAAAGATCGGCAATAGGCAGCACAGTTTCAATGAGCAGCATAGTTGTAGGCCTAATGCCTCTGGCCACCATCCTACACAGAGCACCTTTAAAGAGCAACATGACGTGAGCACTGGGGAACTGCTATGTTATTCCTGTTTTTAAAAAAATAATCCAGAAACCATAGAATCAGAACTACCATTCCTGAAGACCCCACTTGTTTGGGTGAAATATGTGACCTGAGTCATGAACTTGTAATATTTCTGTTCAGCCGAGGAGCCATGAACACTAGTGAATGACAGTGCAAGGGAGAGCGAGGAGAGGGCAAGTGAGAAAGAGGCGAGAGGATGGTGCAAAGCTACTGGTACAGAGAAAATAGAACAATACACTGACACCCACGGAGGACCCAGGTCAGTCGATTGTTCTACTTTCTGTGTAGATCTGTGGCTTCACACCCTCCTCTCATCTCTCTCTCTCTCTCTCGCCGCCTCCCTCCTTCCTCTCCCTCCCTTGCACTGGTCTGTTCATGGCTCTTCGGCTGAACAGAAATATTGCAAGTTCACCGCAGCTTCAACATTTGGGTCAGATTGTTCTAGTTGTGTGCAACAACAATCCAATGTCAACTTCAACAGCTACCAGAAAATTACTGATCAAACTTCATTTGTCCTCTTTTCTTAGTCCACGTGGTGTCTGCTAAATATGAAATACTGCTGGCCAATACAGCAGATAGTGCCCTGGTGCTGCACCATGCCTGTGTGGTCATTGGTGGGCAATTATCATCCTGCCTCAAACTATATGAACACCTGTAGCCAACACAAACACACACACATTTATTGGGAGGAACTGGAAAAATTGACCCTGACTGAATACGCCTGCTGTATGTCGAGTGCTTCAAGGCTTTTTTGCGGGGGGTAGCACTGGTAAAACATGAAAATTGCTTTCACCCCTGAACTCAGGTTACAAGTTACAGGAACAGCGTGCACATTGTTAGCCAGGCTGTGCCCTCCTAGTGACGCAACACTTTCAGCATTGCAACTAGTCAGGTCAAGAGCAATGCAAGTACTTCCTGAGTTCCCGAAAATACTCCCACTTTGTCGGTAAGCAAACAACCATAAGGGGTCTTGCACACCAAGGCGGTAAAGCGTCGCGGAACGGCCACGTTTTTTACTGGCGTCTGTGAAAATACATTGAAACATATCTGTCCTTACACACCAACCGGCGGTAGTCGAGCGTCAGCGGTGCGGGAGCCGGCTCCGCACCACGCTGCATTTGGAAAATAGAACTCGAGCGACCGGCGGTGTCTCATTCAAATGAATGGCAAAGTAGCATGCTAGCTTTGTCTGTGGGGAGGGTTTTGAACAGGACTGGGCGCGCACGCCGACGCTGTCAGTGTTAAAGTTGGAGAAAAACACACCGGCTGAAACTAAGCAGAAAGACCGCGTTCGCCCCGTGACCGTTCCGTTCCGCCTTGGTATGTTTTGGCCCTAAGGGGTCTTACACACCAGGGCGGTAAAGCGTCGCGGAACGGCCGCGTTTTTTACCGGCGTCGGTGAAAATACATTGAAACATATCTGTCCTTACACACCAACCGGCGGTAGTCGAGCGTCAGTGGTGCGGGAGCCGGCTCCACGCCGCACTGCATTTGGAAAATAGAACTCGAGCGTATTTTTCACGCCGGCAACCGGCGGTGTCTCATTCAAATGAATGGCAAAGTAGCATGCTAGCTTTGGCTGTGGGGAGGGTTTTGAACAGGACTGGTCGCGCACAGCGACGCTGTCAGTGTGAAAGGTAGAGAAAAACACGCCGGCCAAAACTAAGCAGAAAGACCGCGTTTGTCACGCGACCGTTCCGTTCCGCCTTGGTATGTTTTGGCCCTTAGGGGTCTTACACACCAGGGCGGTAAAGCATCGCGGAACGGCAGTGTTTTTTACCGGCGTCGGTGAAAATACATTCAAACATATCTGTCCTTATACACCAACCGGCGGTAGTCGAGCGTCAGCGGCGCGGGAGCCGGCTCCGTGCCGCGCTGCATTTGGAAAATAGAACTTGAGCGTATTTTTCACGCCGGCGACCGGCGGTGTCTCATTCAAATGAATGGCAAAGTAGCATGCTAGCTTTGGTTGTGGGCAGGGTTTTGAATAGGACTGGCCGCGCACGCCAACGCTGTCAGTGTGAAAAAAGGCAGAGAAAAACACGCCGGCCAAAACTAAGCAAAAAGACCGTGTTTGTCCCGGGACCGTTCCGTTCCACCTTGGTATGTTTTGGCCCTAAGCAAACCAAGGGTGGCGGGTCAACCATGCCGTTTGGGAAATGTTAATTGTTATCCTCTTGGTCAGACCAAGTCTCGAAGAGATTTGAACATCGATGATAATCAGGTTAGCACATTGTAAGAATGCAGTGTCTGTTTGACACTTTCGAGACTGTATTTGGACACAGAGTACATGTGTATTACAGATGGCCCATAACCTGTAACAGCCTATAATGGCCTTTAACATGAAATTTGATGTGTCACAGGAATATGCTTGGGCCTCTGTAACATGTCACACTCATGCAACAGACAGGCAAATTTGAACTACCTTGTATGATGGGAATGACTATTTGTGAAATTTGACTTTCAGTATTAAGTGTGTGCATGAACAATTTTAGTTCGGCGCGCAGCGTCATTCCAAACTTTCATTTTGGCCCTCAGAGAATTTGAGTTTGACACCCCTGGGTTAGGGCATCAGACGTTGCCCAAAGGTTGCCGGTTCGACTCCCGACCCGCCAGGCTGGTGGGGAGTAATTAACCAGTTCTCTCCCCCATCCTCCTCCATGCCTGAGGTACCCTGAGCATGGTACTGTCCCGCCGCAATGCTCCCTTGGGGCGCCATTGAGGGCTGCCCCCTTGCACGGGTGAGGCATAAATGCAAATTCTGTTGTGTGCAGTGTTCACTTGTGTGCTGTGGAGTGCTGTGTCACAATGACAATGGGAGTTGGAGTTTTCCCAGTCAAGCTTTCGCTTTCACTTTCACAAGTAGATAAACAAAGTAGTTTGCATGCTCCTCTTCAGCCATCCCCTCGTACACTGTACTTTTCAGCCTCCTCGGCCATTTGGGACAGTTGGGTGAATGTAGTGCGGTATTAAGGGCATAACTTGTTCTGCTTTCCCTCATTGCTCTCCGTCCTTCATTACTCTCTCTTCACTGACATCAGATCAGCCTTGACATCTTTCACTGGTGAGTTGAGTTCCACTGTCATGCAAATGTGGAGCTTTACTTAACGGACTGTTGTTGATAAATGTTTAAATTAAGTTGAGCACATTTGTTGATTAATGCTGAAATAAATAGAGGACATTTGTTGAAGTTGTTATTATTGAGTAACCATCCGAACCATGGCTTGAGTAGGTTCTGAATTTTTAAAGTTTGGTTTACTTAAAGGCAGTATACAGTAAAGATAGTAGAAAGAAGATTTATTTTGGCAACTGATCCAATTTTGACCTATGTACCTACGTGCAACAGGGATCAAATGCTTTTATGCATTCCCGAAGGCAATTTCTGTTACTCAAGTATAGGCCCATACGCTCAGTTGAACTGATACACAGAGAAGTATTTTTTACTGAAAAATCACACAAGGCTACTGAAATACATGGTCAAAGTTGTTTTTTTAAATACTGTGTTGTGGAAAAAAGTGATTCTAAAAAAATACAAGCGCAAGGAACCAGACACAACTACAGAACGTAAAAATTAGGTAGGCCTAGGTAAAAATGAATACGATTAATAAGATTAAAATTAGTTTGAATTTGTTTCATTTTCACTCCCTCTGCTCTCCTGTCTACAGTCATCATGTCTACACTTAAGGAAGCCATGGCCACACTCATTGAGGTCTTCCACAAATATGCTGGTGGCGACGAGCTCCTCAACAAGGCTGAGCTGAAGGTCCTGTTGGAGCGGGAGTTTGGTGACATGCTGGTATTGGTGGGGGTGAGTTAAAGAAGTCCAAGAAAGTCCTGTTGTCGTTGACGGAGCATACCACAAAACACAATGCACACAGCAATAGTGCATTATGTTCCACCTGTGCAAGAGGTCAGGCCCACCACCAGGCACCCCCTAAGGGAGTGGTGTAATACTCAGGGTACCTCAGTCATGGAGGACGATAGGGGAAATTGCTCCATAATGGCAGAGATCGCAGGATTATCACTTACCTACTAAGCATTTACTTTGGAATTGATACCCAACACTTGGTTCATTATAACCATTGTCTTTGTATACTATAGGCACTGTAAACACACAATATAAACATACTGTATCGGTTTGGATGTTGGATGGCTATCTCTCCGTCTACATGTTTATGTTCTGAAAGCTGTGATCTATTTGCTGTAGTGGGCTGTCCACTGTGCTTTTGGACATTTATAGTTTTTTTTTAATACTGTGAAACTAGTGTTAAAGCAATGATTACCCAGGTGGTCATGCACAAACATATACAGTTTAATTACTTAAAGCTCTGTGCAATTTTTAGCAGTTTATTTCCAGAATTTCCAGATTTCCATTTTGAATTTCTAGAAATAGACATTTTAGTCTGCAAAACTTTGTGTACTTTCATCATACGGGTAATAGCTCATTTTAGTAAATAAATATTCATGAAGAGGTCAAATTTGGCAGTAGACAGCACAGTTTCAATGAGCAGCATAGTAACTAAAGGCGTTTTTAAAACCCGGCTGTGCCATGCCGTGTCGTGCGTGCCGTGTCAAACTGAGTGGTTCTGTTAAACTAGCCCGGTTTGTTTTCCATTTCAAACCGTGTTGCCCAGTGTATGGTTAGAGTTGTGTTTTTGCCGTTGTCATAACATTACTTTACGTAGGCTAGTTGACTTGCTGACAGATACAGTATCTCACCTATCGAAGTTGGCTATAAATAGTTTCTGCAATATTTGGATACTACAATGTTGATTTCTTAGCCTGATAAACCAGACTAAATGTGGATATTTTGCCGTCCAGCGGGTGGCGCTGGTTCACCAGGCTATTGATTTCTGCCTTCGGTTTTCATTTCAAAGTAATTCAGTGTCAAACAAAAGAGCATTCCAAGACAGTTGATCTTGATTCACCGGTGAGGAGATGATGCGGATTCTGGGTAGTAGGCAGCAGAAGACCCGCTCAGCTCGCTTCAGCCGGCAGGCTGGTTTTTCGAGCTGAGTCCAGTGTCATGCCCAATCGAAAAACAACAAGTCGTGTCGTGCTGGCAGTGTAAATGACCCTTTTGTTAAAATAACATATAAAGAAGAAACTGACAGCCACATTTGTTGTTCATTTCCTCAGAATCTAAAAGACCCAAGAGTGGCAGATGGGATCTTCAGACGCATGGACCTGGATGGCAGTGGAAGCGTTGACTTCGCAGAGTTTGTGACAATGGTGGCTGAGTTCACTGCTGCAATCAATAACATGCATTGCAGATGAGGACATTGGAAACACCTTTTCAGAAGAATAAAGCTTTTCATTCTGTATGTGGTCTGTGTGCTGAAACTTGACTGCAGTGAATGAATGTGTTTCCATGATGTTGACATTTCTCTCTCTCTCTCTCTCTCTCTCTCTCTCTCTCTCTCTCTCTCTCTCTCTCTCTCTCTCTCTCTCTCTCTCTCTCTCTCTCTCTCTCTCTCTCTCTCTCTCTCTCTCTCTCTCTCTCTCTCACACAAACAAGGGCATTGTGTACACTGGTGGTTATGGTGTGCAAGTATGAACAGAGAAAGTAAAAAGGAATGCACAAGTTGCTTGCTAGTAGTTACAACTTAAGTATTTAATTTAATACTGAGTATTTCAGTTAACAATTAAAAAAAGACCAGTTAAAGTCCAGAGCAAAAAAGTGTAGCTATTGCAAGGATTGTGATTAGTCACTCATTACATATTTTGAGGTGGCCTCTTTGCATGTTTTTTAAATCTGTTTTTGCTCTGTATCTCATTCAATTGTCCTTGGACCTGTGCCTTTGGTTGCTACTGTATAATTATTATTTTCTCTGTTGTTATGAGTANTTTTATGTCATGTATTTTCTAAACTGTAATAAAAAGATTTAAAAAAGACCTGTTCTAAACAACACGATTCATGAGAAATCAGTTAAAAAAAAAAAAAACCCTGCAATGTAGGCCTAATTGGTGGTGGTGACACATATCCTCCTGGAATTTTTCAGTACCACAAAGATATGGCCCATGAATTGTGGGCCATGTATGCAATATTATTGGAATATTTTGCATGGTGATGTTTTGCAGCAGACCTGATATGAGTGCACCGCACTCGCTTGATCTGTGCTCTACCGCCATCGACTACCCCATCGCCATCGACCCCTCCAGCAGAGAGAGAGTGATCTGCTGATCATCTTTGTGAGCAATCCAAGGGTTGGTTTAAGTCAGTAATTGACTTTATTAAAATGTTCACTTTGTTGTGGTATAGGCTATTTTCCTGCCAACCTGCCACAGCCCCCCTAGCACCCCCTCGAAGACCCCCGGCGGTCCCCGGCCCCCACTTTGAAAACCACTGAGTTAAGTAATTAGGTTCCTATACTCTCATTGCTGTATTTAGCATTTCACTGATATATTTTACTTGCTCTTATGAAAGTCTTCTTTCAACTTATTGACACAAAATAAGTAGATACATATGGTGCACATGCAGAGCGGATAGTGCAGCTTTTTCCAATGGTGTACTCAGACAGTTCTAGGCTCTGCACGGGCCAGCACGGGCTGATGGATACTGACCTCTGGTGGACAGATACGCACTCGCACTAGCAGTCAAGTGAGCAAGAGAGGAGAGAACCTGAGCCCGCAAATTGAAAGAACCCACGGACAGCAGCCATGTGTCCATTGTTTTCTCCCCCACTATTTATGCAGCGATATCAATTCGTTGTTGACTTCGTGCAAGCGCACGGTAGCAAAAAGGTGAAGTTCACCAGATCTTTGTTGTGTTGCTTTCTGTTTGAATATTAGGTAGCCTAACACGCTGAGTCGCAGCTGGAGTGTTTGTAATGCCATGACAGGTATCATGCTAACTATGTTCAATCTTACCTCAGGTTCTTGACCTCGGGTGTGCGGAGTGTAGTCTTCTGAAGCAGTTGCAATACCATGGCAAGGGAGTTGAGCTGCTTGTCGGCGTGGATAAAGATAGTTCATCGATGAAGACAAGAATGCAAGTAGTCATCATCTCAATGTCTTCTTAACTTTGTCACTTTGCCCAAAGCCCTCAGTGTGTTTGTAGTCTTCACTCAGTCATAATACAACACTCTGTTAATAGGCACTCATTCGCTCCGTTGTCGAGTGACTATTTGCAGCCAAGAGAAGGGCCTCTGGAAATCGAGTTGTACCAGGGCAACGTGACCCAACCTGACCCCATAACCCGTGGCTTCGATCTGATCACCTGCATAGAGCTGTAAGGGCCAACCACAGGGGTGCCAACACAACTATTTCTTGCATTAGTAAAAACTCCAGGCCCAGAAATGAATTTTAATATATTTCCTGTGAAAGGGACACTGTGTGAGATTTTCAGTTGTTTATTTCCAGAATTCATGCTGCCCATTCACTAGGCCTAATGTTCCCTATTTCATGAATACTTACCACCACCATCAAATTCTAAGTATTCATTATGACTGGAAAAATTGCACTTTTCATACATGAAAAAGGGGATCTCCATGGTCTGCCATTTTGAATTTCCAAAAATAGCATTTTTTTGCTGCAAAAATGACTGTACTTGGACCATACTAGAAAATATTTGTTTAATACTTAGTAAACTTTCATGTAAAGATCAAATTTGGCAATAGGCAGCCCAGTTTCAATGATCAGCATATTTGCACCTTTTTTGACAATTTCCTGCACAGTGTACCTTTAAAGAACCAACTCTGATGGTTAATATGATAAAATTATTTTAAATGGTCAAATTGTAAAAAAATGCAGAAATCCTGTTGTCAGTCAGTGGGCTCTCCAGGCTAATGATTCTTCCTCTCCTAGCACTTTAAATGTCTGTATGAGCAATGTCTACGTCCATACTGTCTATGTCCATGTATGAGTACTGTCTATGTCTATACTGTCTATGTCCTTACCTAGATTAGTCTATGTCTGCATGGGAGAGCAAGAAACGCAATTTCAAATTCTTTGTATGACCAGTGCATGTAAAGAAATTGACAATAAACTTGACTTGACTTGACTTGACTTGACTAGAATCGAACACATGCAGTTGGAGGATGTGGAGAGGTTTTCAGAAGTGCTCTTCGGGTTCATGGCGCCCAGTGCTGTCATCGTCAGCACCCCCAATGCAGACTACAACCCTCTGCTGCCAGGCCTGGTGGGCTTTAGGCATCCTGACCACAAGTTTGAATGGAGCAGACAGGAGTTTCAGCTCTGGTAGGTTACTGTAGGATAGGCATACTGCCTACTGCATGTTTTTGCATTTAATGTTTTCCCACACTATAGGCTAACTTATAGGCTAACGTCTACGTCTATGTAAAATTTTAAATGACTTTCTCCTTCCTTACATTACTTTGTTTCTCCTCATACGCAGGGCTGTAAGGCTGAGTGAGCTATTCGGCTACTCTGTTAGTATAACGGGTGTAGGGGCACTGGATGACGCGCACACGGATGTAGGCTTCTGCTCCCAGATAGCCGTGTTCAACAGGAAGCCCTCTCAAAACGACCCCACCAACCAACACCGCTCAAGGGGGGAGCCCACCGTCTACAGGCTGGTAGGTGTGTGTGTGTGTGTGTGTGTGTGTGTGTGTGTGTGTGTGTGTGTGTGTGTGTGTGTGTGTGTGTGTGTGTGTGTGTGTGTGTGTGTGTGTGTGTGTCTTGAACTTCAAACCACATTTCCCTCTGGCACAAATCTAACCCATCTGCACACCATGTTATACCTGTCTGTACTGTGTTTTCCCACACATAGCATATTGGCTATTACCAGTATGTCCCTTTTGTGTAAGTCACCTTTGATAAAAGTCGACTTACCTTTCTAATGTAATGTCTATAATATGTACTATCTATAACCCTGGTAGAGTATGTATGGCCATAACCTCTGGCTCATGTCTCCCTTATTCATGTCCAGTGACCCCCCCCACCCCAACTTGTTTCTTGGCATAAATTGTAATCCGTGGTGTGCCAGAGTCTGAGATTACGACAATCTCACTTAATCCTTGTATGCCGCCCATAACCTCTGGCTCATGTCTCCCTTTGTAATGTCCTATGCCCTCTCTCCCTCGATTCCACCACACCACACCACACCCCAACCCTGCCTGTCGCCCTGGGCGTCTGACAGCTGTACTCCGTGGCGTACCCGAGCCTGAGTGACAACAACGTCCTGCAGAGGATGCTGGTGAACGAGGTGCTGAGCCAGGCCGAGCAAGTCAAGGCGGCCTGGCTGAGCGGGGAGTGGGCCGCCAAGATGGCGGGCGCCAGGGAGCCGTACCGGCAGGGCGGCGACATCTGCGTGTCCCTGCTGGACGTGTGGGCGTGCCCGCAGGTGAAGCACCTGTGCGGCACACTGCGGAGGTTCACCGAGGCGCTGGTGGGTGAGAGGCGCGTACCACTCACGCCGGACCGGCAGGCCGTCATCGTGCCCACGGAGGAGGAAGACGAAGAGGAGCTAGATGAGGAAGAGGAAGATGAGGAGGAAATGGCTGCTGTAGAGGCAAGGTGCACCACCACCACCACCTCTGTGGCCACTGAGGACTGGGAGGAGGAGATTACACACAGTGCAGTGGGCGAACTCACAGCATGTCATGTATTAGCACATGATTAAACACACACACACACACACACACACACACACACACACACACACACACACACACACACACACACACACACAGCTCAGATTTCAGTCTGATAGAACATCATATGACAACACATGATTAAACACACACAAACACACACTCACATACATACTTTCATATACAGACACGTGCACACACACACACACTCACAGCTCAGATTTCAGTCTGATAGAACATCATATGACAACACATGTTTAAACAGACGCACTAACACATACACACACATACTGTACACACTTTCATGTACAAATGCAGACTCGCACTCATTAAACACACACAGACACACAATAAATTGGGATGTATCGGTTTGAGGGTTTATTTTTCTAAAAAGTACCTGAAGAGTGCAGCAATAAGTTTGATATATATCTAATCCATTAATCAAAATGTCTGTGATTTCGTTACTTCAGTTGCATAAGTATTGTTTGGCTGCAATTGTTTTTTCATACATTTTTTACTTAACAATAGCATTGTGAAGGGTGTTTTAGGGTATGTGTAAATGCCTTAGGTTGCAAAAAATAAACCCACTCCACTCCAGAATCACCCGGAAGCAGAATCATGCTTTATTTAACAAAGCAACCCAGTGACACTCAATGCTGTCAACAACCTTTGGCTCCATCTGAACTGTTCTGTCATTGACAACATAATGCGTTTAAACTGTGGTGAACTGTAGGTAGGACTCTAAACTCCCGGTCATATGTTAATGATCATGGTTTAATGGTTCTCTGATTGGGGATCGGAGGGGTTGCAGGTTCGGGTGTCATATCAGTTGGAAGAATATCAGACTATAGAATATTAATAAGAATATTAACTAGATGGTTAACCGTAACCAAAGGTCAATGAAACTAGAGCGGTTTTTTATTTCTTTTTAAAACGTGCCACTGTTGGGGTTGATCTTATTTCAAAGTTGGTTCCGGCATTTGCAATGCGGCTAACACAGCTAGACCCATACGCTGTAGTGTAGAGGAATCATACTTCCCATTGTTCCAGTTCCAGGAACCATCAAATAGCCAAAAAGTCACTTTGGATTAAAACAAATATCTATCAAGTGTAATATAATGTAACACAAAAAGGAGACTGGTGCTGATTTGATGATGCATGTAAGTTATGGTTTTTAATGGATATGCAGATATGTTGACATACAGTACATTTATGGGCTCGCAACAGAGAGGTCTGGTCAAAAGGGCGGTAGTAATATTCAGTAAGATTCTGCAGTCAGAAGTACATGTCCGGAGGGACGACACACCAACATTGGCACAAGGCTTCACAGAAGTAATACAGAAAACACATATGCTAGTAATGTCTGCCTGCCTGCCTCCACTGTCTACCATTATCTGGGGGCTGAGTCATTTACTGCACAGTTAGCTACATACTGTAGGGGGAGCTAATTGCATTGTTTGGCTTTCTGCATGGCGAGTACACACTATATAGTCAACGAACAAGTGATCATCCCCAACATAGGCCTATACTACAAAGCTGGTTCAGGAGTAAACCAGGTTAAGTTAAGAGGTAAATCATCTAATAGAATGGCCTGGAGCGAGGAATCCAGTCCAGGCTCTTCTATTAGATGATTTACCTCTTAAGTTAACCTGGTTTACTCCTGAACCAGCTTTGTAGTATAGGCCCCATGTCATTGCTCAAGTTCTGTACGCAAAGCAATTTCAGAAGACAGCACCAGAGGGTGCTAACTTATAATTATGGCACCTCGTCAGTGCATCTGAGAGAAGTAGAGCTTACAGAAGGCATTAAAAGACACCTAGACAAGACTTTAGGGCATTTACTACATCTGACCTGCTCTTACCAAGCATTTCATTTCCAGTTTAGATGTTTATGTAGATATTGTTAAGGGTGCACCAAGGGTGAAGCTTAAAACTGTAAAAAAAAGTTACAGAATGAAGTGATGACAAACCGAAACAGAGGACCATGTGTATAACGACACAAGAGAAAATCCGAAATAAGGTTTTCTCTTTGTTTTGCCAAAAAAAAGGCAATTCAAGGATGAACAAAACTAAAATGTCTGTCAACACGTGTTTGAGTTGTATGCAAGTCCTATTCCAGGGCTTCTCACAAGAGCTTAGAGGAAGGTTGGTGGTGTGTCAACACCTCATAGCCTCATAAACCTTCAAAACAGTTGAACTATGGCCCTGCCGTGGCCTAACGGTAGGGCATTGGGTTACAACGCTGGTGACTCGGGGTCGATTCTGGTCCGGGTCATTTGCCGATCCTCCTCCATCTCTCTCTCCCACTCGCTTCCTGTCACCATCTTCAACTGTCCCATCAAATAAAGGGGAAAAAAGCCCTAAAAATATATTTTTAAAAACCGTTGAAGCAATCCGACTTCTTTTCGTAACTCAGGATATTCTGCTTTTCATCCAAGAGCATTGCTCATTTCTGGCTTGATGTTAGCGAACAGTCCAGAGAGAAGTCCAGATAATTACTTCCAACTTACAAGTCCTGGGTAACATGACATGGAGGTGTGGTAATCATGGGAGTCACACAGCCTCATACACTCACTCAGTTTACGTCACACACAGAGTAGTGACAATCAAAATCACAAGCAGACAACAGCACAAGCAATCATCACAGAGATAGCCAGAGCATTGCGTATGCCTCAAGTATCACAGAGCATTTGCGTATGCCTCAGTTTATGACGGTATGGCAGAGGGGAGCGCTTATGAATGTTGTGCATACACAGTGGACATAACATATACACACACATTTCATGGATGAGTTCACAGTCATAGTTATAGAGAGAGAGAGAAAAACACTGGCGATACTTGTGCAGATATTGACCTAATCATCTTGAGATGTTTAGTTCTTATTCATTTTAAAACACAGGTTTTATATTTTTCTTTTCATTGAGATACTAACGACAAGCATTACTTCACGAGTAAAAATCACTGATACAGACAATGTTAGTGTTAGCAATATTGTGTGAAATACTGTGTATGGTGTGTAGGTAGAGACTTATTTTCTTTTGTGAGGACCACAGAGACCACATGTGACTCTGCGGAATACATCGTTTCCAGCACGGTCAAAAGCTCTCTCACTCCCACCTCTGTACCTCGTGCAAAACCACCACTTTGCTCAAAAGAGAACCAAGGACACCAGAGTCAAAGGACGCTCTCTAATCCTGATCGATGCCTGGAAACTGTTCAATGATATCACAGTATCAGAATACATATTCCACCCCGCTCCCAAGAAAGAAACACACGCGGCGGCCCTGAGAACAAGGACAACAGCAGCAGCAGCAGCAGCAGCAGCAGCACCACACCACCACGCCCTTTCCCTGTGGAGGGTCACAGCGTTCCAGTTCCAGCCAAGAACCTTTCGGAACATTCTAGATAGAACATCATGTCCTCAAACGGGCCCTAGTTACACAGGCTGTCCCTACGGCTGCCTGTCCAGAAAGCCCTTCCTAGCTCTACACTGGATGGCTATCCTTACAGGTACACAGCAGGGCTGTATTGATAATTGGGTCTATAGGTCCAGAGCACCCAGGTCCAGAGCTCCCAGGCCTATACCCACCACCAGCCCACACATCGTCAGCCCTTCTCTCAGGCGCCCCTCACGTACCAGGTAGCAAATGTGTATTATGTTTGTTTAAAAATCCCATAAAGGGTGCTACGTTTTAGGTCACATTAGCAGCCCCCTAATTCCCCCCTTTCTGGTGTGATAGGGGGGGTCTAAAGTTTTTTTTCTTATCCGAAGTATGGGCACCCTGCTCCTTAATTCCTTCCTGTTGTCCAGAAAGACTGTTACATCCTCACACTGTGGATGCCTAACCTACCTACCTACCTACCTGCCACAGACCAGCTGTGGTACCTCAAGAGAGACTGTCTTCCTGCAACAGGCTATTTGGCCATATTGCTGGAGGGCCATAGACTGACATATACTATACAGTACAGTACAAATGTCCAAAACTCGACACGCAATGGCATGGCTTTGGTGAATAAGACGGAGAGCTCCTATAGCCTCAGGTTATAGCTTTAGTTTTTAACTAGCACTCGGCGGACCTGTCCAAGCTCTTCATATAGCTTGTACATCACGTAACCAGGCTCAGCCATCGCTCACCTGGTTCACTCGAAAACAAACAGAAACAAACAGGAAAAAAACACACAAACATCTACTTATTTGTTCGTTGGTAAATGTAGCCTCATGTGGTGGAGGAATAAAAAAGGGCTTTGTTGGGGGTTTCTATTGTGAGTGCCGGTAGATTTCTCCTGATGAAGCTGTCGTTTCGTGGCAAGTCCCACTCTATTCTCCCTCCACCTCCATCCTCCACCCTCCACCTCCATCAGGGTCTACATGGCTGCCTCTCCTGTCCAGGTGTAGTTGAGTCCTGCTGGGCGTCTAGCGCTTGATAACCACCTGCTCATAAGCAGCAGCTCCTCCAACCCTGTAGGGGCAGCACAGCAACAGTTAGCAGACAGCAATGCACAGTATATGCACTAGGCGTATAGAGGTAGAAAATAACACTAGAGAGGACCCCGCCCCCCTTTTTACGGCAATCTGTAGCGCCCATTATCTGTAGGTAGATCAGAGAACTGGAAATTAACAGAGAACGAGGCTCACCTCTGTCAAAAATGGCTTAATCATGTGAAAATGTCCATCAACACACTATACAAGGACAATAGTTGAAGTGCGTTGCTATGTTCATAAAATATATTATTTGATTTTTAAATGTATTTTATCGACTCATATGATTTTAGTAGATATTTAGCCAGCCATTTCAAATCTGGTGTTTGATTTATGTGTTACTTCATATTCACACAGTTTTAGTCATTTTTTTTGACAGGGGTGGGCGTGTTCTCCATTGACTTGCATTGCCTGAAGGTACCTACACTACCTACGGAAGTTGGGAAGCTCCATCTGCCATTTCCCAGTGCTGTCGCAAATTGCTGTGTCCTCTCTAGTGTTATTTTCTACCTCTATGACTAGGCGTCAATGATGTTTTAGTAGTAGCACACGTCAGGGTGGTGCAACCACAGCTAATGCCACTATTGTCTGGATTAAATGATTTTTGTTTTTGTTTTTAGTGGATTATGTAAGAAGCATATTCATAAAAAGTAAATTACCAATTGATAATTCATTCATGGCCATTAGCTGTGGTTGTACCACCGGATGTCTAAGCCCCCAAAAAAACGTCCCAGGAGCCAGCTCCATCAAGGAGGTTACGATTTATCATGGGTATAGAACGCTACAACACAAGAAGACTTGATTTCTCAGTCCCCTGTCACCATCTTCTCTGATCTCAAATCTCAGATCTCAAATAAAGATATAAAAGCCCAAAGAAAAAAAGCATTGAGTTGTGTCCACTAATATTCCATTCCGTTTCTTTGGCATATACATGTACGTATATGGTAGATGTCCTCACCTGGCAGGTAAGTGGTGGCTTCCAAGAGCAGTGCTTCCTCCAGGCCCGACGAATAGACGCAGTCCCTCCTCTATAACACAAATTCGCACATGCACACACAGACACACACACACATTTTTCATTTGTTACCGTGCACACACATACACACACCTTGCTAATTACTTCCTTTCTTCTGTACTATGGCTTTTCTCTCTTGAATATTTTCATTCCTGCTTGTGAAACCTACTTGTAATAACACATAATTATGCAGTACTGAGAAATGTAATGTATAAATTCATGTGCCGACTGGATTACTCTCAAAATAGTATAATTGAAACCCAGCCAAGAGCTCTGTTAGGTTCTTTTCAAAGCTTAGGTGACACTGGAGAGTGCTTATGATGATGGTACTTGTCTATAAATTTATTTTATCCTTGTCTGTCTTTTTAAAAATTCAGTACTTCGTATTTCTATGTTGATATGCACGATGCACTTGTGTCTGTTATAAATAAAGAATTGAATTGAAATGATCATAGAGACTATGGTACAACCTGACTGTGCCTCACTCAGAATGTTGCTGCGGGATCTGGAATGGAATGGAAGGGAATGGAATGTCTGGAGGTGGGTT
>NC_085862.1:52960179-52965179 GCF_034702125.1 Engraulis encrasicolus | reverse complement strand
GATTTCTTAAAGCAGGGATTAGATTATTTTCGATACTTAAGAATTCCACACGATACGATGCGTTTCGATTCGATTCGATTCGATTTTCCAATTACTTTTCCACTGCTATTGCTTTATGGAGCTAGGGCATTGCACAGGGGCCAGAGATTCGGTTCTTTTCGATACTTAAGAATGCCCCACGGTACGATGCGATTCGATTAAATCATCAGCCGTTACTTCAATGCATCGATACATTTCGATTTTATTTACACCCCTAACTCCTACTGAAATTCAAAATGGGTTGATATAACATCTCAGTCATACACTACAGAACACGTCCACTGTATTTAGCCCTCAATTAAACTTAACCTTTTACTGCTAATTGCTTGTAGAATTTACAGTTTCAAAATGCAAGGCAAACCAACGCCTTTGAGAAAGATAATCACACTGATTGATGAAGGCATATGGTGAGGATGACCTATTATCGCTACTACTCAATGATGAGCAGCATAATGATTACTACTAACGGATGAAACGATGATGAGGGGCAAGAGGGCCAGCTTGCTTTGTTGGATCGGGGACAAATGTATCTTTTGCATAGCAAATCAAACCCACATACATCATTCAGGGTAATTGGATATTTTTTTGTGCTGGCTGAAATATGAATGTTTGTATGGTACATGATAAATGACATTTCATGCATCACTTTTATGTGAGTGTGTGTGGGTGTCTTGGTGTAGGTTATGTGCAGTTAATGCCTGTTTTGTGTGTCAATCAGAGCGGGTGTGAGAGAAACACACTGCATGCTGTCACCAAAGGGTTGCTATGGCAGCAAAACTGCCAACTTGAATTATAGATTGCAGCAAGATGTCCCAGCGCCCCCGGCGAAGAACGCGAGAAATAAAGAGAGAAAGAGAGAGAGATGAAAGACCGGAGAGAGTGAGTGGGCCGAAGCAGAGCAAGACTAACTGGATTAGAATGGTGAGGGGAATCAAGAGTAATGCAGAAACACACAGGAAAACCCATGGGAGGTTCACCTCAAATGGCTTAGTTAGTATATTGCCTCACCTGAGATGGCTTCAAGTATGTTGTCTTACCTGAGATGGCCAGGTATGGTTTTTGGCCGTCACCTCCTCTTCTCTCCTCCAGGAGGCGCTCTCCGTCCCCTTGGAAGCCCAGCACAGTGCCAGTACATGGTGGCCTATGAGGGAGTTCAAATTCGTCAGATTTTTATTAGAATGACTAAAAATAATGTGGTATAGTTTGAACATATGGAGATGATGAAAACTGTAGTACAAAGACACTGTAGTGGTATCAACTTTGTAAGATTTTATTATAAACCCTACAAAGATGCAATAGCACCGTGGAAAAATAGATAATGTCATATTCACACTCTTCTTGTGTACAGTACACAATTATTAAACGTGCATTTTGCATCATATTACACAAATACAAATGCAAATCATCTTGATTTGTGGGGCTGCGTTTCACAACGTGGTTTCCATTTAGCCATTAATGTTCTCGAGAATACTGTTAGCTGTGGTTCCTGAGTACACCACTGACTCCTAATGCTTCCTTCCCATCTCTATTCAGCCTCAGTCAAAAATGCAAAGTCACTGCTCAACAGGAACGCATGAAGGAAAATCTCCATTACTGCCATTGTCCAGTAGACTAATCATCCACTGGCTTATGAGCACATAATGACATTTAGGCTACAGTATATGGCTACTGGTTAAGGGCTATGATATTACATCTGTCTGTCTGATTTATACCATGCATTTGTTCTTGGTGCCTGGCTGTCTGGCAATATGGCCGGCTTGCTGGATACATGGTTTTACATCTATGAAACAGTTGGATTTTCTAACCAAGTATTATGAGAATAGGGGAAAGGTTCAAGAGCGGTACTGATGAAAAAGAAAAAATTTTAGCTACATGAATGACACGTTATTGTTCATCTTGATGAGTCTCATCAAAACTGATTGGCGGCCCTTTTTTGACGTCATTTCCACAGATAAAAACCCAATCATCATCACCACTATTCACTGATGATAATGATGTGTCTATTTCTGTCATGCTGGGAGGGTGACCTTCCTCAAGGCACCCCCTATAGGGTCAAAGAGGTCGAGGAAGGTCGTTAGTTGTGAAAGACCTGCTGTCATTACCACGGAATACAAATGAGTCAATAATAGTGCTTGGGGAGCATTTTGCAGGGATTGTGCCATGGTCACGACCAGGGCTTTGAACCGGTTCAAGGAACGAAAACAAAAACCGGGAACTTTTTGTATTTTACAAGGAACAGAAACGAAACCGGAAACGTTATAATTTTTTATGTTCTGGAACGGGAACACTTACGGTAGGGACACATAGGAGGCGAAGCCAGCGAAGCGAAGAGAGGCGAAATCCAACCGTCATCAGGTCGTCGCGGCGAATCAAATGGAATGGAACAGTTATGTTGTTGATTTGATTGGGCCGCGGCAGGCGAATTCGCTCCTCATTTGCATAACATTAAACTTTCTTTAATAATTTCGCTTCGCTTCGCCCCTGTTCGCTTGCTTTCGCTTGCCATCGCTTGCCTTCGCCTCTCTCATAGGAATGAATGGCAAAGTTCGCAAATTCGCGTGTATGTGTCCCTACCGTTATTTAAAAATAATGGTAACCAGTTAATACCGGTTAATACCGTTCCTCAAACAAAAAAAAAATAGTAATGTTTTTCCTGTACACCATGACCTCTAAGGTTCACGTCCTGTGTAACATCAGACATTCGCTGACTGAATGGAGAGAGGGATTACAAAGTCTCCACTCCACATCTTAAATAAGAGAAACCACTATCATACAAAAGGGGCTAGTTTACATTGCATCACTGTTAGACATTGCAGAGAAGGGCGTTTAAAGCTCACCGAGAATTTTCTTCCTGACATGAACGAAATGAACCGTTCCGGGAACAGTATTTTTTTGTTCTAACCGGTTCGGGAACGTCAATTTGTTGGTGGAACTCGTAACCGGAAACGTTATAATTCCGTTTCTGTGCCATGGTCACGACACATAAAGGAGATCATAGAGGGGAGCACTTGTCAGTCTTTCAACACTTGGTGTTGAGAACTGATCCTGTCCCGATATACTGGTGTCAAAAGTAAAAGTAAAAGTAAAAAAGAGAAACAGAATTTTCTTCCAACACACCTAACTTATTTGAGTAACCCAGCTACCTCCGCGCTGGTTGGATCAAGTTTGTGGTGTGTTCCTGTTAGATTTGTTTGTGTTTTTCAGTTACAACACAGTCTAGTATCTACCTCATTAGGTTCAATGGATTAACTGGTGTAAGGGCTATGTAATATCACGTGTTGTACTTACACCACAAATGTACTTTTACTTTTACTTTTGACACCTCTGGATGAAGTTTAATCGCTTAATCACCAGCTGACCTCCAATTGCATATACCATGGCTCCTTTGAGCATGTGATCTTACTAAATGAGAATCGGTGTATCTGCGCTGTGTACTGTACTGCACATGTACAGTGATTGTTTTCGGATGATACCGTAATAACAAAACTGCCTTTTGCCAGTTTGCACAGGAACAGCTGCACAGCTGGCAGAGGGGGTCTGGGGGCACACTTCCTCTCTCCTGTTCCTGATCCTGTTTCAGTTGTGCATCCCCCTCAACCATAACTAGAATTAGAATGACGATGTAAGGAAATGGAAGGCAGAATGCCACATGTAGAAATTCTAAAATTGAAGAGTTCAGATGCAAAACCCCCTAAGTGCCTTTTCAGAAATTAATCTTAATTCCTTTTTATTTAATACAAAGCTATCAAAATTGTATATTTTTTCATTTTATTTATGTAATATATCTATTTATATGTATTATCAAGTACATGAATGTAAACCAAACCAACAACCGGGTTCTCTAAAAATATAGAAGTGGTCTTCAGAAATGGAGTTTAGGGGGTTTTGCATCTGAACTCTTCAATTATTCATCATATCATACTAATACTGAACTAACTGATCTGAGAAAGAGACATCTATGCTGAGGTAAGGATAGTATGGACTTGATGGGGCAGGGTCAGAAGGTTAGGACATCCAATGTTTCTGAGCTGTTGTATTGTCTATCCTTGTATATCTCATTTTTCCCAGTACTTGTATCTGCTTTGTTTTTATTGGTGTTGCCTTTTGTAGTGCTGCAACCATCCTGTCTTCGAGAGAGACTAATGAAGTCATCTAACCTATATTTCAGCATGTTACATTACATACTATATCAAATGAAATACAGCACAGTGTGCTGTTAATAGTGATGGAAAAATGAGGTACTGATTATGGTTAAAGGAGGTAGCTGTTACATCAATGTTGCTAAAAACAGTTTTAAAGTGCTCTCGTGGCAAATGAAACAAGCTCCAACTCGTCCTTGGTGTCACCCTGGCCCCTGAATCTCAGCTCTTGACATTAACTCAATAAGGAAACATCAGCTCCATCTTTACCTACCTCTCACTCTCACTGCCACGGTCACAGTGACACCAAAACACACACACACACACACACACACACACACACACACACACACACACACACACACACACACACACACACACACACACACACACACACACACACACACACACACACACACACACACACACACTCAAACACACACACACTCAAACACACACACACACACACACACACACACACACACAGGGCTCTTCTCAGTCAGTGCCGTGCTGCTATTTACAGTGCTGACACACTTAACACTCACTCATCACTAGATGAACACGGCTGCATAAAACACCCAACCCCCCATCTGCTCTCAGAAATAGACACATAGGTGTGTGTGTGTGTGTGTGTGTGTGTGTGTGTGTGTGTGTGTGTGTGTGTGTGTGTGTGTGTGTGTGTGTGTGTGTGTGTGTGTGTGTGTGTGTGTGTGTGTGTGTGTGTGTGTGTTAAATGATCCTTCAAAGATCTTACTGTATGCTAATTGCAGTCAGCTGCTTCCAGGGGACACAGACTTCTCTACGGCTCTCATGTCTCGCTCC
>NC_085862.1:52902679-52947679 GCF_034702125.1 Engraulis encrasicolus | reverse complement strand
CGCGGACAAAAGGAACATTGCAACAAAACAAACAAAAATGGGAAATCCACAGGTTAACAACAGCTAACAATTCCAATATGGTTAGTAAGAGTATTCAATTTCATGGCTAATAGATGCATTTGCTGTCCTGTACATCTCTAGCAATATTAGTGGAGAAAACAAAGTATTGACAGAAAATCTAGCAATATTACTGGACAAAAAAAATTGCCTAGGCCTATGCTAGTCCAAAAGGGGATCCCCACTGGAAAAGTTTGGAAGTTTGGGAACCCCTGGGATAGATCCTCATCTGAGGCAGGACAGAGTGGATCACCCTAGTAGAGGACACTTCAAAGGTAGAAAGTCAGGTAGAAAGGTCAGACGGCCATGCCACACTTGGTAGATAGATAGATAGATAGATAGATAGATAGATAGATAGATAGATAGATAGATAGATAGATAGATAGATAGATAGATAGATAGATAGATAGATAGATAGATAGATAGATAGATAGATACAGTGCCCTCCATTATTATTGGCACCCCTGGTTGAGATGTGTTTTTTAGCTTCCAATTATTATTATTTTTTTCTAAATAATATGGGACCTTAATGGAAAAAAAGAGAAAAATCCAACCTTCAATGCAAGTGCATTTATTCAGTGGGGAAAAAATCCCACATAAAGAAATAATTATTTGACATCAAATAATGTGTATCACAATTATTAGCACCCCTGTTGTTAATATTTTGTACAACCCCCTTTTGCCAACAAAACAGCACATAATCTTCTCCTATAATGTTTCACAAGATGGGAAAAGACAGAAAGAGGGATCTTCAGCCATTCCTCTTTGCAGAATCTCTCTAAATCATCCAGAGACCTGGGTCCTCTCCTCTGTACTCTCCTCTTCAGCTCACCCCACAGGTTCTCAATGGGGTTGAGGTCTGGGGACTGAGATGGCCATGGGAGGAGCTTGATTTTGTGTCTGGTGAACCATTTCTGTGTAGATTTGGCCATATGTTTAGGGTCATTGTCCTGCTGAAAGACCCAGTGACGACCCATCTTCAGCTTTCGGGCAGAGGGCAACAGATTTTGATTTAAAATGTCCTGGTATTTCAAAGCATTCATGATGCCATGCACCCTAACAAGGTTCCCAGTGCCTTTGGAAGCGAAACAGCCCCACAGCATCACTGACCCACCCCCATACTTCACAGTGGGTATGAGGTGCTTTTCAGCATGCGCATCTTTCGTGGCACGCCAGACCCACTTAGAGTGTTTGTTGCCAAAAAGCTCAATCTTGGTCTCATCTGACCAAAGCACACGGTCCCAGTTGAAGCCCCAATACCGCTTGGCGAACTCCAGACGTTTGCGTTTATGATTGTGGGTGAGGAAAGGTTTTCTCCGTGCATGCCTCCCAAACAGCTTGTTGGCGTGTAGACAGCGCCTGATGGTTGATTTGGACACTTTGTGACCCCAGGATGCTACCATTTGTTGTAATTCTGTAACAGTGAGCTTTGGAGATCTTTTGATTTCTCTTACCATCCTCCTCACTGTGCGTGGTGGCAAAATAAACTTGGGTCCTCGTCCAGGCTTGTTTACCACTGTTCCAGTTGTTTTGAACTTCGTAATTATTCCTCTCACAGTGGATATGGGCAGCTGCAGTTGAGTGGCAATCTTCTTGTAGCCTCTGCCTGACCTGTGAAGGTCGACGCACATCTGCCTTACTTGTATGCTGTGTTCCTTTGTCTTTCCCATGTTTAAGAGTGGATAAGAGAAATGGCCTCGGTGTCACGTCATATTTATACCCCAGGGAAACAGGAAGTGATGAATTACTAATTAAATGTTCCTACATACTCTGGTAAACTTTGTAAACTACTGTAGAAATGACAGAAATGCTTCAATTATATTTATTTCCTGGGAATTGTTAAGGGTGCCAATAATTGTGGAACAGGTGATTTAATGAAAAATAATTATTTTTTAGTCAGGGATTTTTTTTATTTTCCTACAATTCATTTGAGTTGAAGGCTACATTTTCCTAAATTTTTCAGTGTGACAGTATTCTTCTGCAATAAACACTGAATTTATTTTAAGGCTTTTAACACATCTCAACCAGGGGTGCCAATAATTATGGAGGGCACTGTAGATAGATAGATAGATAGATAGATAGATAGATAGATAGATAGATAGATAGATAGATAGATAGATAGATAGCAGCACCATCAGCAAAGGGCAGTAAACACAGTGAGGGTGAAATAGGAGAAGTCAGGATCCACTGTACCTCATCACATAAGGCTACATCTGAGTCAGACACTTTCTAAATTATTTACTCATATTACTGTACAATTCTTTTAAAAAAAATGAGCCACTGCAAGTTGCAATCTACAGCAATAGGCTATGAAACTGACACTTCAGAATTAACCGCAAAAAAACCTTTGCTAAAATATGGATGCCATCAAACGAAACATATTAAAAGAACAATCCCAGGCTCAGACCTAACAGATGTGTTTAATCAAAGCAGCCAAAGACATTGGGGATGTGCACATTTGGCATTTTATTAGGATCCCCATTAGCTGATGTAACACATCAGCTACTCTTCCTGGGGTCCACACATGTAAGAAACAAGACATAAGATACAGTAAAAGCAGGAAAAGAATAAAAGTATTTCTGGGGGTCCACACGTTAGAAAAAGACAAAAACTCAACATAGAGCCAACAGCATGTCTGTATTTTGCAGATAGCTCCCAAACGTCAGACCTACAGTACTGTCACCAAATGTGTCACCTTGCTAGACATATTTCGATAAAGTCAGTCATGGACCCTTGGTCATGGCTCAAACAGCTAAGACACCATACTGTTACGTCAGGGACCTGTGTTCGATTCCCGAGATCATTTCCCGATCCTCCGCCATCTCTCTCTCCCACTCGCTTCTTGCCACCAACTCACACTGCCCTGACCAGTAGCCCCATAATGCACCTTGTTCCACCAGTGGAACACTGTAATAGTCATTAAAAAGTTAACTACAAGAGTGCTACACCACTATGACATAAGTAACACAGGGGCTTTAGTAATGCACTACAACTTGGCCATTGCCATTCTGGTAACAGCAAATTTATAACGCTTGTCTAAACGGGTTAAAGGCATAAAAGCCCCTAAAAAATATACTATTTCAAAAAGGCAGTCATGGGCAAGCAGCGGTGGAGTCGGCCCTGTACCCCGAGGGTTACTCGTTTGAATCACAACACCACTGCCTGACTACCATCCCCCCTGCACTCCTCCCCTGGGGTGCAGCACTGCTGGGTTGACCCCTTGCATCAGGTGAGACTTAAGGCATTTTTGTGATGTGAACAGTGTCCTGCGTTGTGCTGTGTTACAATGTCAACAAATGGGACTTTCCCTGGACTTCCTTTGAATCTGTACAATAAAGAATGAGAGTGAAGTCAGAGAGGTTTTATGGTTATGTACAGAGAGCAAACTCGCGACTTTTTCCGGGTGGTACTGCTCTCTAGGGGCGCCAATGGAGGAGCGCAGAGCCAAGTCAGAGGACGTATCTCAAATACCGCACTCGTGCACTTCAGGCACTGTTTTTCAGTGTCTAGGTCGCTCACGTTGAAAATTTCAGTTGAGCCAGTGCACTGAAAGTGCCAGGATGATCCCCTAACAATGGCAGAAAAATGCAGTGCTTGAATGATGGCCACTGCATGCACTAAACGGCGGCCATGTTGACAATGACACGGAGGAAATGTGGCATTCAGTTCAGTAGAAGAGTTTGGTCAACAGTCTCCTAATTCTGTAAGTAATGTTGATGGGACATTAGAGGATGACATTTTTCAGGAATTCCAGTGGGTCCCGTGGGACTCAAAATTTTAAAGATGAATGGGAGTGGGCAGGAGCAGGAATAAAGATGAATGGGAGCGGGCAGGAGCGGGAATAAAAATGAATGGGAGCGGGAATGCCACTTACTTGTTTTTTGACGAAACGGGAGTGGGTTGATTTTGAGTGGGAGTGGGCAGGATTGTGAGACATTCCTTTCAGGAGTGGACGGGATGGGATTTGTTTCTTTTACTCCAGTCCGGGATGGGACGGGATGGGATTTTTTTTTCTGGGACCGGGATGGGACGGGAGTGAAAATCCACTCCCGTGTCATGCTCTATGGGACACCAACCTTTTAATGCCAACCAAACTATTGTATGTGTGATTGTTGTCCTTTGGGGTGAAGGACATGGAAATACAAGCACCAGACGCTGTGCATTGTAAACAGTAGCCAACTCATATTTTGGCGAGCTAATGTCATGCTCAGCCGTCACTTCCAGCGAGGGCACAGTGCATAGTGCTCAAATTTTTCCACGACACTACTCACTGAAGACCTCAGTGTACTGTGTGCACTATGCACTGTGTGCACTGTGCACTGACTGTCAGTGCACTGACAAAAGTGTGTCATTTGAGACATAGCCATAGTGAATGGGGTCATATGGAGCTCTACAATAGATGTGACCGTGGCTTAGGATAGAGAAAGTTGCCAGCTTTCAATTTAATTATAATAAAGAAAGGATAAATGATCCTTCCAAGCAGCACTTAATTTGAATTTTTAAACTCGCTTAATCTTTATAAAATATTATTGTCAATATTACTTCACTAGTGACCTTACGCACTATGGGTTGGATTGGTCGACCGGCTGCGTTGCTGTTATCACGACTGCCGTAAAGCAATTTCGTTACCAGTATGCTAGCGGAAGCTGACTCGCAAATGCCAAACCTGTAAGAAATCAGAAGGATATATCTCCCAGGTTATTGTAGATTTAAGTCTACATCAGTTTCTCAGAACCCACGTGTACAGTAATATTTTCAAGTTTCAGACGATAGCGAGCACAATTGTGAGTTATTAACGCCAGCCTTATGGGCTGCACTCGCTTGACAGCGCCCCTAGGTGAACTGCAGGCATGAGTCGAATAGCAAGTGGGGAGGCTGTTTGTACACCAGCCGTGGTGAAATCCTTTGTAGTGTATGTTTGGTTTGTATTGACATTACCTTACACTTAGCTGATGCTTTTATCCAAAGCAACTTACAGATATTACAAGGTATTGGTTACAGTCCCAGGAGCAATGTGGGGTAGGGTGCCTTGCTCAAGGGCACTTCAGCCAAGGAGGGAGAAGGGAGTGGTAAGGGTGGGGAATGAACCTGCAACTCTACAGTCCAACCCCTTACCATTACACCATGATTGCCCAATTGTAGTGTATGTTTGATTTGTATAGACTCACACCCAAAGGGATCATTTTGCCTGGGAGTTGAGAATGACTAGGACTACTGTTTTTATTTTTGCACCCTACTGAACAACTCCCAGGCAGGCTGAAGTGGCAAACTTGTTTGGGGTGAAATCATTGCAAGCAGCAGTTGAGGTCATCTCTCTCTGTCTCTCTCTCCCTCTCTCTGTCTCTTTCTACTTCCCTTTCTATTAATCAATTTCATCTCTCTCTCTCTAACCACCATCTCCCTCTCTCCGTATCTCTCTTCCTTTCTCTCCCTCCTCCAATCTCTCTCTACCCACAATCTCTCTCTCTCTCTCCCCTCCACTAATGTCTCTCCACATCTCTCTCTCGGGAATCTGGGAATCTCATTTCACAACCCACCCTATTACAGCATTACAACATGTTTCCCTCTGTCTCTTTATCCCCCTTTCTCTCTGTGCATCTTTCCATTTCACTCTTCTTTCCAGCTTCCCTCCATCTCCCTGTCTCTACATCTTCCTGTACCCTTTCACTGTCTTCCTCTCTTTCCCCATTCTGTGCATCTCTCCATTTTACTCCGTATTGTGACGTACCATTTGTCTATTCGACCCTGCCTATTAGCCTCTATGCGTTTCACTTTCTCTCTGTGTCATCCTGTTTCTCTTCCTCCTTCCCCTTTTCTCTTTCTCAGTTCATCTTTCCTTTTCTCTCCCTGACTTCCTCTCTCTCTCTGCCTATCTGTCACTTTCCATCCCTCCTTTTCCATCCCTCCTTTTCCTTCCCTGTCATGTCCTCTCCATCTCATCTCATCTCATCTCTCTCTCTCTCTCTCTCTCTCTCTCTCTCTCTCTCTCTCTCTCTCTCTCTCTCTCTCTCTCTCTCTCTCTAGCCATCTCTCTCAGTCCATTGGTCCCTTTCTCTCTCTCTCTCTCTCTCTCTCTCTCTCTCTCTCTCTCTCTCTCTCTCGCTCTCTCTCTCTCTCTCTCTCTCTCTAGTGGGCGTCCCCTGACTCATCACTGGAGTACTATAGAGGTTGACTGTAGTGGGCATACACACTAGGAGTGTGCCCCTGTGTGTGTGTGTGTGTGTGTGTGTGTGTGTGTGTGTGTGTGTGTGTGTGTGTGTGTGTGTGTGTGTGTGTGTGTGTGTGTGTGTGTGTGTGTGTGTGTTCCCACAGGAAGAGCTTTCACTACTTTCACTTCCCTGCAGTCTTCCTCTTTGGACAGGTGTGTGTATGTCAGCGTGTGTGTGTGTGTGTGTGTGTGTGTGTGTGTGTGTGTGTGTGTGTGTGTGTGTGTGTGTGTGTGTGTGTGTGTGTGTGTGTGAGTTAGTGAGAGAGAGAGAGAGAGAGAGAGAGAGAGAGAGAGAGAGAGAGAGAGAGAGAGAGAGAGAGAGAGAGAGAGAGAAATACTGTAGAGAAGAGTAAGCACAAAAGACATGATGGGGTGACAGAGAGACAGACAGACACATAGAAACATGGCTAGCTAGCTGTCAAGAGAAATGAATGTGCTCACTCTGAGATGGCTTCAACAGCATAAAGGCAGACTTTCGTATTTCAACTTGTGCAGGTCAGCACAGGACACTGCGGCCACACCTTGGATTTCAGAGGAGACCAATGACACGTCCAGCATGGACACTAAGAGAGAGTGATCACTTTCACTTTAAGCCCGGGAGCCAGCATCACTCTCTGGAGAAACTTTTCATCCCTCTCCGTCTCCACAGCTGTTTTATGCTTACTCACTCTGGCTGGAAAGCCTGCACAGCACAACATAATCCAGCAGCACTACCCAATAGCAACACTGCTGTTGCGCAATATGGAAGAACATGAGATTTTGAATGTGTGGAATATTGGCAACAGCTGGGGAGCGCCTCACTCCACTCCCAACCCTCCCTTCCCTCTGTCACCAGACACTCACCACAATACGCGCACACCCACACACGCACATTAAAAAAAAAAAAAAATCTGATTTCACATGCACAAAATCGCAACCAAACCCAAATCCACTGGTTGATCAAGGAAAGAAATAGCAAACAGGTGATGGCAACAGGCCAAGTCCCGTATCTGTAGATTCCCAACTGCCTCCTCCTCCACAACTCATCCCCTCATGCTTGCGCAAGTGCACACATGCACAGATGCGTGTCCTTTGGCGTTGCCAGTGAAGGCATGCAAGGGATCGCTAGGTGAGGGGGCGTGACTCCTGCGCACACCCCCAGCAGACCCGACATCGTCATACAGTTTAATAGTGGGATGTAATAATAGGGCAACATTAGACATCACCCAGCGCACCAGGTGATAGCTGTCAAATTGAGCCAAATGGGCACAGTCCACTGGATAGCATACGTTTTACGCACATACACACAGGCTATGTAGCGGCACTGTTGATCACACAGATCAAACACGAAGTAACAGTAGACAAGAGGTTACATAGCTGTCGCATACAGCGCGCTATGTTTAGTTTTCGCCAGTCAAGCGCCTCACAACATCGATGTTTCAAGAAGCATCCCATTTGCTTATTCCTTTCAGCTGTTGCGTATTGCATTCAAGCCCTCAATCACGTAAAGCACATTAAACCTACAAAACTATGATACCAGTTGTGCAAAATAATAATAAGACCTGTTGTACATTTGGATATAAAAATTGGCAAAGGCTCACCTTGAGGATTCCTCGGAGAAACCCCCATCAAGCAGGCGGACTTTACAGAACAGAACACCGTTTACGAATGGAACGGATGACAGTTCGTCTAGCTCAAAGTCTACCTTAAACTTAAATTTCTTTTTCTTCATCATGATGTCGGATTTATGAGTCAGTCCGTTATCAATGCAAATCCTCCTGTGTAGAATTCAGTGGTATGGTGGCCGAAATATTCTCAAAAACCCGTCGCTGCTGCTACATTTTGAGGACGGATGCTGTGGTGGCGGTGGCTGGCTGACTGGCTGGCTAGTTCACTAGCCTCTTAGCTTGCGCCTGCTGACATCTCACCCAAGTTCTCCCCCGTTGCTCTCAACCTTTCACAATGGTAGGACATCTTTGGTTACTGACAAGTCAGTTTGGTCGAGTCGTCATCGCTTTAAAAAATGTAAACCTTTTTATTCCTGGTCGAGGAGATACCCCATACCCGCCTCCGTCTTCCAGTTTCGCTCACAGCGACGCACAGAGTGTTCTGTGTATGTGTACACAATGCACTGCACTGATGTACATTCTAAAACTAGTGGTTAGAAGGAGAAATGCAAGACTTGAACCATCATCTGAATTTCAGTCTCTTGCACAGAATTTTCTAGTATGACCTTACACTTTTACGTTTTGTACGTTTTGTACGTTTGGATTATCTGCGTGTCTAATAATGCGCAGTAAGATGTACACGCTCAAATAACAATAATAATAATAATAATAATAATAATAATAATAATAATAATAATAATGATGATGATTATGATGATGATGTATGCGCCTATTGTTGCCAAAATAACGCACAGGTGTTTTTGTATTATTTTTCTCTGACAGAGAGCCATAGCCTAGACTACATTGGCTACCCTCAAGATTGTGTAGGTGAACTTGGATCTCTTAGATCTCTTTGGGGGAATATTGCACCATTTTTACGAGTTATTGTAAGCCCCTGATCTACTCATCATTTCTTGCATTTATAGTCACAGCGAGATAACAAAAAAATGATGGACCCCCTTTCAGCTTTCATACCTACAGCAACTCACCCATAATTTTGAACAGAAGTAGTACTGAATCCACTTTAACCTGTCAGTACAAGGATATCATTATTTGGTGTGGATGGTTCTTGAAACTGGCCACGTGTGTTACTTGGCTTTGAAGCAGACCTGGCAGAATTAGCCAAGTAGGCCTAGTTAATGATCTATCAACTTTCTGATTTCAACTTCCGTAAGTTTTTGTTTTGTTTTTGGGTAGATTTTCTAAGAGGGAAAATGTCATGTTTATTTTCTCTCAAGTACATGGGTTGGTGGTGTTGTTGTGTTACCAGCAACGGCGAGGAGGATGCCATTTTATTTGGTGCCATCTGGTGGCGAACATATTTAAGTAGATGGCAGCATCATGGTTGAGCAATGCCATTCTACTTTCCCACTTTGGGGTTTGGGATATGGCAAGTCTATAAATACAACCCAGGATTTGTTGAACAGTGGGCAGAGTTTGTGTTTGGTATCTTGTGAGTCAGCTGGCACATAGAGCGCTGTTGCGCGCGCGCGTGTGTTTTCAAAAACTAGAAAGATAAAACTAGAACGTTTTGAGTGTACCGTGTATTTAAGGAGTCCAATAAGGATAGAAAAACTAATTGAGTTTTCTGATCCAAATAGTTTTCAAATGACAATCAACTTTAAACTGAATTAAGGGCCTAGGCCTACTCAAAGAAAGCGTGCGCTGTTAAGGGGATGTAAGTAAATCGAAACAACAAACCCAAAGTTTGCCAACTGACCGTGTTCATATGCTGACTGCCAAGTTCATTGGATTTAAACAAGAGTTTTATCCAACTGTGGTAATGCTGGTTCTGGCACGAGCGTGTTTACGCATAGGGTGTGTCCGCGTGAGCGTAGAAAAGGCAGTGGCCAAGGCAGAAAATTACCCGTTGGTCCCACCCACATCTCCCCGCTTGCCAACCCAGACATTCCTCTTACTTTACAGTAGCTTACACTCGGCTTGATAAATGTCCTTTTACTATCTCTAACGGCGTTTATGGCGTTACCAGGCAGCTTTTCTCCGAAACATACATGCAGTAAGTGACGCGCTGGAGTTTTCATTTTGGCAGCTGCAGTTTGTGCGCCTCCTTCTCTTCCTACTCTTTGAACATTTCCTGATTGCTTTCAGATTTCTCTTCTGCCTCTGCGGTAAAATCTCCTCGGCCTATTTGTAATTTGCTAAAATCCACGGCCTTTCAGCAAGCAACATGTATCACGCTCTCCGCAAAGCCTTTTTCTCCGATGCTCACTGTGTGAGCGATTCGACTGCCAAGTCATACGAAGAACTTTTCGCGAAGCTTGACACCAACAAGGATGGGATAGTGGATGTGTCAGAGCTGAAAGCGGGCCTGTCGTCCATGGGGGTATACCTCGGCAAAGGCGCTGCGCAGGTAACGAAAATCTTATTCAGATGATCGCCTAGGCCTATAGATCATTTACTAAGACTGACTGTTCAATTTTCTTTTGTATTGATTGATGCAAGTGACAAAGCACATTTTAGCCTACACTTTGGACTTGCTCTCCCCCATTTTCTTCTACCCAGTGTTTTTCCTTTATGATGGCAGTCCCCATGATACCCATCACCACTGGCACTCTAGTTGTCTTGTGTGGCTTCAGCCACGATTGCATGGATTGGGTGGCTCTGGCTCAGATTGCTGAACAAAAACTGTTTTAATAGCATATTGAAACAGCTGTACAGTAACAACGATCTACTAACTAACTCCAAATGTACTTTGCCACCTCCCCCACTCCCCCTATTTAATATCTATAGATAGATAGTATGCTTTAACATGGCATGCATCTAAAGGCATGTGTAGCTGGAAGGACAGTGGGGGAATACTGACTGTAGGTCTACTTTTGGCTGCTCTGGCTATAAAAGAATCATCTCAATGAAAGGAGCTGGATTATTTTGGAAGAATTGTACTTTAGTCTTAAAGAGTTTGCATGTCAAAACGCTTGCCTATCAGAATCACTAAGCAGCTGTTATCAGAGAGGACAAACCTGAGGTGAAATGCCATCAATCAATCACATTACATGTCCATCAGTGATCAATATTCTTAGGAATGGCACCAGAAAGTGATGTTTCCTCTTAGCCTACTCAACAGGATTTGTCCCCTGTTGTACTGCATGTGATTATACATGTGCAGATGCTAGATTTAATCATTTGATTGACATTTAGTGTATCAATAAAGTGTGTTTACCCTCGGACATTAAAGGTGGGGTTTTACTACAGGTAGTGCCTGTGACCTTAAGTCTTGTGGCAATCACACACACCCACATTCCTTCATTTACTCACTGTGTCTCTCACACACATACCACAGGCACATGCAGGCAGACATTCCGGAACAGAAGTGAGGCACACTCTTACACTCACCTGTAGGTTACTGATGTTATCCATGCCAAGGAGCAGACTTATGACAAACAAAAACTACACAACAAAGAAAAGTGCACTATGAACAATAATCCAAGAAAGACCCTCCTGCAGACGTTTTAAGTCACATGTCAACCGAACCTTCAAAATACAATATCACAACTCTGTTTCGTTCATTTGGAAACAAACATAGCAAAAGAAAGCAGAGTAGCAAAACCATTAGGACATGTATTATGTCCTCGGTTGTCTGACGGAATGGAGGCCTATGGGAGGAGAGGGACAGTCGAATGGAGTGACTGAAAGAGAACATTAGGACATGTATATGTCCCCGGTTCTCTGAAGGAATGGAGGGAGAGTGTCCCTCTCCTCCCACAGGAGGGACACTCGAACGGAGTGACTTAAAGAGAATAGGATTTTTGGGGGGTAAATGTATGCTCTCATGTGCATATGCATTTTTTAGTCCCCTCATTTCACTTTTTGACTTTCAACAGAAAATAATGACGTCTGGGGATGCTGACAAGAGCTCGGGGCTGGACCTGAACGAGTTCTCTGAGTACCTCAAGGAGCACGAGAAGAAACTCAAGTTGACCTTTAAGAGTCTGGATAAGAACAATGATGGTGAGAGAGAGAGAGAGAGAGAGAGAGAGTGAGAGAGAGAGAGAGAGAGAGAGAGAGAGAGAGAGAGAGAGAGAGAGAGAGAGAGACAGAGAGAGACAGAGAGAGACAGAGAGAGCAGAATGAAGTGACAAGTCCAGTCTGACTACACACCTGCACCCACAAGACAACAAGTCACATTAGTAACGTCAAAGATTCTCTGTTCTAAAAAGATAGCCAGCTGGTGACGTCAACAATAGGATGGAATGTTTCACCAACCAAGTACTTCTGGTCTCCTAAAAAGGCGTGGCCAAACTGTCAATCATCGAACACCAGCGCAGAATCAACCAATCACGTTTCCTAAATTCATTTGCTACGCTGGCGCCGGGAGAACTCCGGTCAGAGAAACAGCCAGGCAACGTTTAACAGCAGCATCACGCACTATTTTACAAAACCGACCGCCCTGGGCAACTTAATAGGCCTATGATAACTTTATGTTGCCGTGGTCTCTGCACTAAATCAAAATGCGTTTGATATTTTAGATGGCATAGACGTGAGAAATACAGCCACTGTGAACAAAATCAAGTGCCTGCAGACAGAGCCACCTGATTCATGCAAGGTTGAACGACATGACAAGACGGCACAATGATTAAAACTTGTGTGGCTGGCTTAGGGTTTTTTTTTTTTTTTTAATTGTAACCTATGTCCAACCAAATTATTTAGGCTACATTCACTATGAAAGACGTGCTGCTTGAGTTTATACATGACCTCGTGTATAATTTTAAATTAAATGTAATCAAGTTCATGCAATCGTGGTCATGACTTCGTATGAAATATAGCCTATTGTGCTACACAACTACACGGACGTTTTTTTGTGTTCATATCGTGCTTAGAAAGGAGAGGATCATAACTGGACCACACTGAAGTCTGCACTGGAGACAGAGCCGACATGTAGGCTGATGCAGAAGCATGACGTGCTTCAGGTAGCCTAAACAGACAAGGCTATTTAAATCCATGATCAGCGCGTAATGTAACCATATTCACCTCAGCTGTCATTATTCCCGTCTATGGCATGTTGTTCTAGACACATGTGCGTTCATATCGTGCCTTCAGAGGATCCAAGTGCACGGAACTGTAGGTCTACCAAATTTTGACTAAAACATTGCGCTGCACATGCATGTCTAAAAATCGCTCAATAGCCTGATAAAAACCGAGAATATCCAGAGAGCGGCTATGCAGTGCCAAACTCGAACATTTGGAGAGAGAACCTACAGCTATCAAACTCGTATCCTGCATCTCGTTAGTGCATCGTTGAGCCTATCCTCTATTTTCTCATGTCAAGATTCACGGTTTTTAATCCAATATTTGCGGGATAGTACAGGATTTTTGTTCTTTCTGCTGCGCTGAAGGTGAAAGTTTTGGCTCTTGCGTCTGTTAACTTAGCGTCTCGAAGGACATGGGCCTATTGGAGGCTGCTGGTGTGGCTCAGTTGCAGAAGTAGTATAGCCTAGTTCAGATAGGCTACACCGCGTTGTTCCGTGTGGTGCGTCTCCAGTTGAATAACTCAGAAGGTGAGAAAGTGGATCGCACTTCTGGTTCTTCTTTTCATCTTTTTATTTTTAACATAGCAGCAGAAGTGGAGACACTGACGAAGGCAGCAGCCAAAACGTTTGCCTACACTCTTGCTGCTAGGCCTATGTAAAAAAAAAAGAAGAACCGGAGTGCGATCCACTTTCTCACCTTTATTCAACTGGAGACGCACCACATGGAAGAGCGCGGTGTAGGCTATCTGAACTAGCCTACTAATACAATATTTGCGAAATAGGCTATAGGCTAATGTCCGAGTTAACCAGCCATCTCCGCTAACTTTTGCCCTGTCTGGCGCAACCTGCATTTCGTTTAACAGTTGACTGGATGAGATGATGCTGAAGTGTCATGCAACACAGACTGCTGCAAAGAGTAGCCTATTGAATGAAGTCGATAAAACTGTAGCCCAATGTAGGCCTATGCATTTGCCATCCAACTGTTGTCATTTATTTGCAGTCATGGTAGGCTATTGTGTCTCACTAGATTCAGGCTGTAAACCCGTGGACAGACTGGGGAGCGGCGAAAACAGGCTACTTATGCACAGCACTGAAACGTGCAGAAATGAGCATAATAATTTGCCGAAATTAGGCTACTATTTCACAACAGACGTGCAAAGTAGACGTGAACTAGGGCCTACAATGTAACAACAAAACAAAAGTAAACGTCAATTAATGCAGGGCTCCTTATCAACCGCTCCTGTTTTCACGCAAAGCAAATATTCTGCACAGCTTGTCAATCATTCTTTGCATTCCATGGCAGTGGCCCGCACTAGACGTCAAACAAAGTCGATTTTCTCTGTGAAAAATTAATTCTGAGATGTAATTTAAATTTTCAGAATGTAGAGAAGGCATGTGGCTCGCAAGATATACAATTTTTAAACCCATCGCTCCGCCCATGAATTAAGGCATTGGTCGTATCCGTGGAAAAGTCAGATTCGCCCATAGGCGCCCATTATAAAAGTCTCCTATCAGGTCTCCTAAAGGGGCGTGGCCGACGTCATAAGTGAAACAGGAAGGAACGTCGAGTTGGCCGTCTCTGCATTAAGAACGTCTCTGGTAACGTGTGTGTGTGTGTGTGTGTGTGTGTGTGTGTGTGTGTGTGTGTGTGTGTGTGTGTGTGTGTGTGTGTGTGTGTGTGCTGTCTTGCAGGGCACCAACAAATCTGTTCCACAAGAAGCCAGACACAACCAATTAGCCTGTAGCCATTCTGTTAAAGAAAATACCTCAAAATCCACTTTAACAGTGAAACTGTCTTTGGGTTGTAAAGGCCACTACTCGTCGCTTCTGACAGCATTGAGGAGCAATATCAATTCAGACAATTTTGGTTACCCCCGCACACTGGCGGGACACTTAATGTACCAAAAAAGATTTAACAATGGATTCCATCAAACGGCTTGCACAAAAATAGTGCTCAATCGTAATCAACAGCTGATGTCAGTGGACATTGGCGCTGGTGTGTGGTGTTGTATTTAAAACAATGAAATCGAATGTTGTCAGGGCAATGCTCTGCACTTTGTCAGAGCTCATATGCGGTGGCCTCAACTGTACTAAATTTAGAGGAGGCAACACTTTCTCTTGAAAGAGGCAGTTCCATGTCCAGCCTGTAGTGAAACTCAACAGGAAAGTTAGGTAGTGTTGCTTTAAAGCAGGACATTAACAAGAGCAGTAATAGATGGCAGCCCGGCCCCCTGCCCTATATTAGATGCACGTGATAATTCATGTATTGTATTGTACAGCTCTGGTGATGTTGTGTGTTTGGAGCCCCCTGAAGATGACCACAGACATTGCAGGCAGAAAAACAGACAGACTGACCTCCATTCAACTTTTACATCCAATTTCTCTACATACCTGCTGCCACAGCTTCAATCAGCTGAAGCTGTAGCCAGTCTGCCCACTCAATACTAGTACCTAAAAGTAATTGTTACCAGCTAAGGGAAGAAGCGTTTACTAGGTGTAATGTAATGTAATGTTATGGATACTTTATTTGTCACAGGTCGGATCGACTACAAGGAAATAAAACAGTCTCTGACCGACCTGGGAGTGGGAGTGACAGACGAACAGGCCCAGAAGCTTCTACAGAGGTAGCTAAACTCATTTTACGGTTTCATTTCTTTATTTTTTCAGTTCTTCCTCTGACTCATCATTGCACAATGTGAATGAGTCATAAGACCCTTAAGGCTCTTTGACTCTTTGAGGGGCGGCATTCTGAATGGCAATGAAGCACGTTTTGTTAAAATAACACTTTTGTCACTAGTACTGGTAAATACTGAAGAAATATTTTTGTGGTCCCTCACAAAACTTTGGTAAATGGTATTGCAAAGGAAGGCAACATTTTTGCATAGGAAAGCAACCAGGGTGTGATGATTAAGGAGTTGCAATGTAGATCATAGGGTTGCAGGGTCAATGCCCACTCCTACCACTCCCTTCCATGGCTGAAGTCCCCTTGAGCAAGGCATCTATCCCCACACTGCTCCAGGGCCTGTAACCAATACCCTGTACATAACTGTTAGTCGCTTTAAATAAAAGTGTCGGCTAAGTGTAATGTAACGTAAATGTAATGCAATGAGATGTGCTCATAACAACTTTGGGCACACGTTAATTAACGGGCACTTCTCAACTTTGTGTTAAAATCTCATCCTCGCTGATGACCTGTGTAAGCCGTTTTGGATAAAGCTAAGCGTAATATAGTGTAATGCAATGTAATGCAAAACTATTGTGAGGGAACGCAAAAGTGCATGACCCCTGCCAGACTTCATATCAGTACAACAAGAGTATCATGAATCTGAAATGTTCATTGCTGTACCACCATGAGCAGGAGGGTGTAGTAGGGGAGGATTGGAACAGCTGGCAGCTTACAGGAGCCACCGACAGATCATATTACCAACCCCCATTGTTTTTTGCTTTGGCATGCAGTTACAACTGTTGTCCACTAGAGGATAGACTAATCCTAAGCCTTTGTTTACACACAGCTTTGTGGAAATGACTATGTGTGGCTGGACGAGTTAAATTAATGCATTGTGGACTTGAAATACTTTTTTGTCCGGAGAAAGACATGTACCACACCTACTGAAGTACACGTATTGTCAGAATGCAATAAAGTCATTACACACCCTTTGAGGATGAGATTTTAACACAAACTTGAGAAGTGTTCATTAATGAATGTGTGCCCCAAGTTGTTATGAGCACATCTCATTTCCTTACATTACGTTACATTACATTACACTTAGCTGACACTTTTATCGAAAGAGACTTACAGCTATTTACAGGGTATTGGTTACAGTCCCTGAAATAACGTGAAGTTAGATGTCTTGCTCAAGGGCACTTCAGAGATGGATTGAGGTGTAGGGAGAGGAAAGTGAGGGATTTGAACCAGCAACCATCTGATCTACAGACCTTCTCCCTAACCGTTTGGCCATGGATGTGAAATCTCAGAGGGAAGAACTTTTGTGCTTCACCACTTTGCGTAGAGCCTCTGTGATAACCTTATCACAAAAATTGTAATGACCAACATTTACGTAGTAACCGAGAGGCTTAGCAATGTTGTTCTGATGTAGTTGAGTCTTTTCAGCAAGCAATGAGTGGGCCCGGCAAACCCATCTGCACAAAGGGGCCACAATTCCAAAATTAGCCTATACACACAAGACAGTTTGTTTGGCCAATGGTATGCACCCAGGAGTTGAATGCAAATTTGTATGTAAATGTTCGAAAGTTCCTATTGAGACTTGCGAAGACATTTGCAAATCTTCCCATTAGAGCATGTCATGAAAGTGGTCAAATGTGTCCTAGAAGTTGCTGATATGGCAATGACAAGAGTCATGTGTTTTGGGTGGAGCATGCTGCTCAATGATTGATAACACCATGGGGGCCCCTCATAGTGTGTGTGTGTGTGTGTGTGTGTGTGTGTGTGTGTGTGTGTGTGTGTGTGTGTGTGTGTGTGTGTGTGTGTGTGTGTGTGTGTGTGTGTGTGTGTGTGTGTGTGTGTGTGTGTGTGTGTGTGTGTGTGTGTGTGTGTGTGTGTCTAAAGGGAGTATGAGCGAGAGTGGTAGTAATTCTTGTAGTAGTAGCAGTAGTAGTAATAGTAGTAATAGTAGCAATTATAACTGCTAATGTACTACCACTACTTCTACTAATTGTAGTAATAGTAATGATGAACAGGAAAGAAACTGCATAGGAAAGAGCACAGTATAGTTGACTCGTTTGTCTAAGGATATCGTTATTGACGAGAAGACATGGACAACAGTGCAGAAGTAGAGGACTATTTTGATCTGGATAACACAAGGAGTAGCAGACATGGTGAGAAGACTACTCGTTAAAGTCATAATATTTTTTTTTAATCAATAACAGATATTGCTAAATACGAGTTGGCCATGCTACTGTACCTACCATGTAACAGACTGACAGTTAAGTCATCGGTGGAATTACATTTAGTAATAATGACAGTGTAACAGGGAAGGGATCTCATTTTTGTACTGTTTGATTTACTTGATTAATGTATTATTACTCATATTATTACTATTATTTACTGTAATTTATAATACTTCATGATATACTTCATGAATTTAGACTTTATTTGACTACTTCTTTTTGGTTACTTCTATAGGCCTACTTCAAACTACGCAGTGTTGTTGCTCCACCCACAATTTCGTTGACTTCATTGACAATGACAATAAACTCCTTGAATCTTGAAGTAATAAATACGGTGACTCGCTTCTCTCCCTGTGTGTGTGTGCGTGCATTTCTTTGACATGTGTTTGTGTGTGTCTGTGTGTGTGTTGCCCATTTTAAAACGTATCTCTCCAAATTGATTGACTTTTTCCAACTCAAATACAGCACTGGTAATAAAAATGAAACATGAATGAGCTAACCGTTTCTCTTTCATCTTTGCCAATCACTACTTCCTCTCTCTCTCTCTCTCTCTCTCTCTCTCTCTCTCTCTCTCTCTCTCTCTCTCTCTCTCTCTCTCTCTCTCTCTCTCTCTCCCCCTTCCTCTCCCTGTCCTCCCACCCCCTGTCTCTATGGCGACAGTATCGATGTGGACGGCACTATGACGCTGGATTGGAATGAGTGGAAGGAGCACTTCCTGTTCAGCGCAGCGTCCAACCTGCAGGACATCCTACGCTATTGGAAACACTCCACGGTCAGTGTGTGTGTGTGTGTGTGTGTGTGGGCGTGGGTCAGTGTGTGGCCGTGAGTTGGCGTGTGTTCATGCATGTGTGCTTGTATGTGATTTTAATTATTTAACAACCCTTGCACCCCAGACTGTTCGTTACTCATCCACTACTATACATGTTAGGGCAGATTCACTTCCATGTGCTAATGTTACTCACCCTTCTTAGGAACACACACACACACACACACACACACACACACACACACACACACACACACACACACACACACACACACACACACACACACACACACACACACACACACACACATTTATGAATGAAGAGTACCATGCTGACTCACTGGAGTCATTAAGTCAAAGAGCTCCCCTGCCTTCTCTCTCCCTCTCTCTCTCCCTCCCTCTCTCTCTCTCTCTCTCTCTCTCCATCCTCCTCTCTCTCTCTCTCTCTCTCTCTCTCTCTCTCTCTCTCTCTCTCTAATTGACACACACACACACACACACACACACACACACACACACACACACACACACACACACACACACACACACACACACACACACACACACACACAGATAATAAGGAGCTAATCCTGTAGCTAATCTTCTGACAGTGAATGGGCTGATGGCTAGCATTTCTGTAGCGCTTTAGAAGCCAGCCATCAAAAAGACGAAAGTTAAACCACTTTTCCTCCGAGTTGCAGCTTTTCTGCCATTTATCGTAACGAGAATGATTTTGTCTTCACTCTAACACACAGACACAGACACACACACACACACACACACACACACACACACACACACACACACACACACACACACACACACACACACACACACACACACACACACACACACACACAACTGAAGGTTGCTAAACAGTGCCTGTCAGTGAAATTTGTTTTTTGCACTTCACCACGTGTTTAATGCCCTCTGCCACTGGCCGACCTTCCAGTATCTCTCTCTGGCAAATTACTGTCTGCCTCTCTCTCTCTCTCTCTCTCTCTCTCTCTCTCTCTCTCTCTCTCTCTCTCCTCTCTCTCTCTCTCTCTCTCTCTCTCTCTCTCTCTCTCTCTCTCTCTCTCTCTCTCTCTCTCTCTCTCTCTCTCTCTCTCTCTCTCTCTGTCACTCTTCATTCTTTGTTCAGGCCTGTTGTCTTCACCCGAGAGAAAACCACCACAGCTAATTTAAGGTGCGGGTAGATTAGAGCACTTATTGGATAAAGGGCCGTGGAAGCACAAGTGACAAGCCAATCCTTGTCAAGGTGGGTGTGGCCAGATCTCCAGATACAGTAGTTTGAAGTTAACATAGCAAAAGATACAGTGACACTGAGATGGTGATGGTCTGGCTAACAACGGACACTCAATGGTGGTACTGAACATTACCAGAAGTGCATCATATTTCATCAAGGGCTTGTAAACAAGGCATAAGCAGTGCTAGGAGGAAGGAGGAAGACCGTGATTGAGATAGTGGAGTCAAAGACCTTTATGTCCTTCATCACAAGGACAAGAGGCAATTGACCCCTTGGAGTTTAGGACTTCTGGCCATTGATTTATCCAAGAACTTCTTAACCCACGGCGAAGAAAGAGCTTGGATTAGCAGTGGGCCCTGTGACATTGCGTTGCGTATCAGTCAGGGTGGTATTCGAACTACAGTACTTCATTGGCGGGGCATTTGCACTGGCACCGCTGAGGGCACTTACGCTGGCACCGGGAGCCGCACCGGCGCACCATGGCACTGCTGCAGCAGCAGCCGCCAAAGGGGCAGTGGTTCTTCATCGACTTCGAGGATGAGGATGGAACAGTGTACGAAGTGGAGGTGGAAGTGGTAGGTCCTGATGGGTTACCTAAGTGTGCTCCCATAATTGGCTGTGTGATATTGTAGGTGGACTTGATCTAAATTTAATGGCTTACTTAGGTTTGTTCTCATAATTGGCTAGATTGTATTGTATGTGAACACGGTAGGTTTTAAATTTGATGAGTTACTAAGTTTGTGACTGCAATTGACTATGGGGTGTGGTAGGTGGACATGGTAGGTCCTAATGGCTTGCAACGCGTGTTCCCTTAATTGGTTATGTGGTATTGCAGATGAATGCGGTAGGGACTGATGATGGTGACTGAGTGTGTGTTCCCATATGTTGGTTATGTTGTGAGCTACAGTAAGTCATTTTCTGCCTAGTATAACTTGTTGCATAAAGCCTTGCCTCTTAAAGCAACATTGTTTTCATGGGATGTCATTACGTGATCTACTCATTTGAGAGTGTAGGTGATTCTACAGTCCCATAGGTGGCCAGCATTATTAGGAGAACATCTCTGCAAAAAATAGCCAATTTTGGCAAACTGTGCCCCACAGGTTGGTGATGGCGACACAGGCAGGATATCTCATAGATAAGATTGTGTTCAGTGCCATAGGTTGGCACATCGGTTGGCTAGTGCATGTGTCTGCAACCCTGCTCACAGATGTGCAGAGCCATGATTAGTCAGCTGGGGTGAGGGTGTGTGTGTGTGTGCCACCCAGTTGTTAATGATTTGACTGTTGTAATTGGTTTAAATGGCAAAGTACTTCTGTTGTGCCAAGCCCCAATGAGGTTGACCTTTGTCCCGTAGACAATTGGTCAGGTTAAGTGATTGCAAAACTGGAAAGATAAACTATGATTGTCCAAGAAGCTGTGGGTGATGTGATTATGTCTTCTCCTCATTATTGGTCATTTCCAGCTTTCAACTATATATGATGACGATGCAGCCATTCCGACAGCAATATTCCTAACCAACAGGCTCCTGCAGTACTTAAGGTCTAGTGGTTGAAGAGCAAAAGTGCGATCCAGTAGTATATGACACTCAGGTGGTTGGTCCTTCAGAAAAAAATATATATATATTTTGCACGCGACTTGGATCTGTAGGCCTTGTCAAAGCCATGTGTGCTGTTTGGGAAAGCAATAGCAGTAGCAACAGCATTTGTTTAGCACATGGTCACACACAGTTCAAAGTGTGAAAGAGAAAGAATGAAATTATTATGGATCGTATTACCTGAAAGAGTGTATTTGGCTTCTTGAATGACCTGCAGGCGGATTAACAGCTAGAGAGTCGCTTTCCAATTGGCCCTGAGTGAATGTGTTGAGTAATGTCTAAGAAGAGAGAAGAGATCTCATCAGTGGCCAGTCTCTTCCTTCCTTATGTAAGGAGATGCTTACGTAAAACAGTCCTGTGGGATTACTTGTAGGATCAAGGTGATGCTCAGGTCAAGGTTTCAAAAAGAGACTGAATGTGGTGTGTGTGTGTGTGTGTGTGTGTGTGTGTGTGTGTGTGTGTGTGTGTGTGTGTGTGTGTGTGTGTGTGTGTGTGTGTGTGTGTGTGTGTGTGTGTGTGTGTGTGTGTGTGTGTGTGTGTGTGTTGCCGGTAGGTCATCATAGCCTGCTATGAACCTGAGCAATACCTTGACCCTTAACTCCAGGTGATCCTACCATGACCCAGAAAGGCAAGGTGTTGTCCTTTTTATTAGAATCGCAAGATATTAGACTATTTTTTATTAAGATGTCAGTCCCATTGCTCATTTTAATCACAGGGGACACAATTAAACTGAACTTCTCAATTTAATATAAAAACCTGCTCAAGAGATGGACCAAAACATGAACTCATATCTAGACAATTTCTGCTGTACAGTGAGTACTGTCAGTATATCCCATAACACATAAGAGCATCTCTCTCTCTCTCTCTCTCTCTCTCTCTCTCTCTCTCTCTGTCTGTCTCTGTCTGTCTCTGTCTGTCTCTCTCTCTCTCTCTCTCTCTCTTTCTTTCTTTCTTTCTTTCTTTCTTTCTTTCTTTCTTTCTTTCTTTCTTTCTTTCTTTCTTTCTTTCTTTCTTTCTTTCTTTCTTTCTCTCTCTCTCTCTCTCTCTCTCTCTCTCTCTCTCTCTCTCTCTGTGGTGTTGTTATGTATGGAGTGTGTGTGTGTGGTGGGGAGCAGGGAGGGTGGTGGTAGTGTCAAGCTCAGGACAGTGTGTGTGTTTGAGAAAATGGTGTCATGGTCTCAGGGCGTCTCAGACCCCTCCACACTCCCACGACCCCTCCCTCCTGTCTGTGTCAGTAATTGAGCCACTGACCACCAGGTTGCAAGTCAAGCTCCTTAACTCCTTAAGACACGACCCCTATTAAATGCAGGGCTTTGAACCGTTATTTTTTTCCAAACGTTCCGTTCCGAACAGAAACGGAATTATAACGTTTCCGGTTCTTTGTTCCACCAATAAATTGACGTTCCCGAACCGGTTAGAACCAAAAAATATTGTTCCCGGAACGGTTAATTTCGTTCCTGTCAGCTGATTACTCCCCATAGGCCTAACTGACGTAAACCAAGAAAGACGGAAGTGCAAATGAGTCAGCCTACATTCAAAACTGTTTATTCAAGCGAAAGAAAATAATATCCTCCAGAATTTTGTCATTCAGGGACGACCTAAGCGGAGAAGCAGAGAATAAACCTCAATGATGAAAATGTGCGCTCCACGCTGACTTGGGTCACGGGGAGCACTATGATGGACATTGTGAGTTTGTGCATATTTTAAGCGGCCAAGGATGCCCAATAACGCTGAACATTGTTGGTGCGCTTTACACGCGCTTCCCTGCAATGTCTTACAATATTGCGATGCAAACTCTGTCCTTTTGTATGACAGTGGTTTCTCTTAATTAAGAAGTGAAGACTTTGTAATCTACAGCTCTCTCTCCATTCAGTCAGAGAATGTCTGATGTCACACAGGACATGAACCTCAGCCGTCATGGTAACGTGCGCAGGAAAATAATGACTTTTTTTTTTAGTTTGAGGAACGGTATTAACCGGTATTAACCGGTTACCATTATTTTTAAATAAGTGTTCCCGTTCCAGAACATAAAAAATAATAACGTTTCTGGTTTCGTTTCTGTTCCCTGTAAAATACAAAAAGTTCCTGGTTTTCGTTTTCGTTCCTTGAACCAGTTCGAAGCCCTATTAAAAGGTCAATGTTGTCTTTATGGCGATGACCAAATTATCTTTCTTGAGACATAGAAGTGCTTTCTCAGCCATTTATTTGGTTGAAAAAAGTATGAAAAACTCTGTATGTGTTGGTAATAATGCATGTGGGATTGTATTGAGATTTTCCAACACGTGTGTGTGTATGTGTGTGTGTGTGTGTGTGTGTGTGTGTGTGCGCGTGTGTGTGCGCGCGTGTGTGTGCGTGTGTGTGTGTGTGCGTGTGTGCGTGTGTGTGTGTGTGTGTGTGTGTGTGTGTGTGTGTGTGTGTGTGTGTGTGTGTGTGTGTGTGTGTGTGTTTGTGCTTATGGGATTGTATTGACATGTCTGTCCGTGTGTCTCAGGTGCTGGACATTGGGGACAGTCTGACAATCCCAGATGAGTTTACGGAGGAAGAGAAGACGACGGGGGTGTGGTATAAACAGCTGGCCGCGGGGGCCGTGGCAGGAGCCGTGTCTCGCACCGGCACTGCACCACTCGACAGGATGAAGGTCTTCATGCAGGTAAGCACGGCCAAAGACACGTGAACACACCCGCGTACATACATGTACACATGCATGTGCACACACACACACACACACACACAAATGGGTACACTGACATTCAAAAAATGACCAAGAAATGATCCGCACATAGGGCTCATGTCAAAACGGCACTGAACGATTTTCCAAAATTGATAAAAAAAATGATCTAATATAAACTACTTTGTAAATGGTAATACATAATAATAAAATAATAATAATAGCTGAAAAGTAACCCAAGTTGGTAACACTATCTATGATCACTATCATCACTACCTGGATCTCTATCATCCAGGTCTGTGCATAGAAGAGTATACGTACCGGTACTCATAATGTACTTTAAGCCCCATCAGGCAGCCTGTAGTTGATAACCAGACATGAGCACTCATAACACCCTTGAATTTATAAAACATTATAAGATAATTGGATTCATGGTTATTCATAACGGTTAATATCTTTATATTAAGATCATTAAGATCACGAAGCATCATGAGTTCAGTCATAATAAGTAAGTAATTAAGCAAGTAATTATAATTTGATATAAATGTGCTCATAACGTGCTATAGGTATGGTCTTCATAGAAAGTGTTACCCAAAAGTTTGTTTGGTTTCCCTACACTCACAGACACACGCACGCACGCACGCACGCACGCACGCACACACACACACACACACACACACACACACACACACACACACACACACACACACACACACACACACACACACACACACACACACACACACACACACACACACACACACACACACCTTCATCATAATTACCGTGCATGTTTTTCAGGTGCACTCGTCCAAGACCAATAAGATCAGTCTGGTGGGCGGCTTCAAGCAGATGGTGAAAGAGGGGGGCGTGGCTAGTCTGTGGAGGGGGAATGGGGTCAACGTCCTGAAGATCGCCCCCGAGACCGCCATCAAGTTCATGGCCTATGAACAGGTACATCAATTAAGCCAATTAGCCAATGAGCACGCTTCTGCAAAGACCTATTAATGAATTATTGCTTTCATGGTGAGTGAATTAAACATGCATGTAATGGAGGTCTCCCATGTTTTATAATATATAAAAAGGAACTAGTATTACTATTGTTATTATTATATTGTAATATTATATTACAGTATATTATTATTATGTTGTTAACAACAGCAGCAACAACAATTAACAACATTAATGGCATTATGTCCTCTCCTCCTCCCCCAGTATATATAGTTGCTAGGCAATTACTTTATTATTATGATATTGTGATATTATGGTTTTTAAAATTATTACTATGTTGTTTATGACAAAAATGAATACATAAATAATAATACAAACATGTCCTCTGCTCCGCCCCCAGTATAAGAAGCTGCTAGGGCAGGAGCCAGGCAAGGTGAAGCCTCATGAGAGATTCATGGCCGGATCCCTCGCAGGAGCCACTGCACAGACTGCCATTTACCCTATGGAGGTGAGCAGAGCACGTGTGTGTGTGTGTGTGTGTGTGTGTGTGTGTGTGTGTGTGTGTGTGTGTGTGTGTGTGTGTGTGTGTGTGTGTGTGTGTGTGTGTGTGTGTGTGTGTGTGTGTGTGGTCTTCATCCTCCTGTGACACTGTGCAGGAAATGGTCAAAAAAGGTACTGCAACTATGCTGCTTATAGAAATTGAGCTGCCTATTGCCAAATTTGATCTTTACATGAAAGTTTACTAAGTATTAAACAAATATTTTCTAGTGTGGTCCAAGTACAGTCATTTTTGCAGCTAAAAATATCTCTTTTTTAAAATTCAAAATGGCGGACCATGGAGAAGATCCCCCTTTTCATGTATGAAAAGTGCAATTTTATTTTTCCTGTCATAATGAATACTTGAATTTGATGCTGGTGGTAAGTATTCATGAAAAAGGTAACATTAGTGAATGGGCAGCATGAATTCTGGAAATAAACATCTAAAAATCTCACACAGTGTCCCTTTAAAGGTGTACACATATCTTTCCCGCTAGAGATCCCTAGCATGTCCATGTGCTGCCTTTAGCTATTCCAACCAAGACAGGGCTGAGCTGCACTGATGGCCACCTGAGGTTCCCCTGGAGAAGTGGTTCCCACCTTTTTTGAACAAACGCCCCCTGGATCTCATCATCAGTCTCCCAACGCCCCTTTGATCTCATGATAATCATCAGTCTCCCACCCCTTTAGTGATTTGATGATGCTTGAAATCACCAATATAAAGACATTATATCCAGTGGCTACATAATCCCCTGTTATAATGTGGTCTAATACAGAGATGGGGCACAATATTGTTTGAAAGGTGAATTCCGCTTTAAGAAATATAATGGAACAATGCCATCCAAAGGCTACTAAGGACCGCCCCATCTGGGCTGTATCCATCTCAACACCCCTGTTGGGCTCCCCGACATCCCCTGAGTGGCTGTAGAGCCCCTGTTGAGAAACACTACCCTAGAGAGGTGAAGTCCACTGTGGCTCCAAGCCAATCTACTTCCTCCCCATCCTTTCCTGTGTCTTTTGGCCTCTTTCCTCTGTGTCGCTCCTTGATAATGATTAAGTTCCACCCCATTCAACACCCTGATTGCAAATGAGAGAATGACCTTTATATTATATTTTTGCAAGATATTACAGAAAAACTTATGCCGAAAAACTCATGACTTCCTGCCCCTGACTTGACTTTTTGCCATGACCTTGACCTTTGCCCTTTGCCATTTGACCTCCGTCAGGTGATGAAGACGCGTCTGACGTTGAGGAAGACTGGCCAGTACTCGAGCATGGCGGACTGTGCCAAGAAGATCCTGAAGAAGGAGGGGCTGAAGGCCTTCTACAAGGGCTACGTCCCCAACATACTGGGCATCATACCTTACGCAGGCATAGATCTGGCTGTCTATGAGGTAGGAGTGAGTGAGTGAGTGAGTGAGTGAGTGAGTGAGTGAGTGAGTGAGTGAGTGAGTGAGTGAGTGAGTGAGTGAGTGAGTGAGTGAGTGAGTGAGCGAGCGAGCGAGCCAATGAGCGAATGAGCGAATGAGTGAGCGAGCAAATGAGTGTGCTTGCCTGCATGTGCATGTGTGTGAAGGCCTTCCACAAGGGCTACGTCCCCAATATGCTGGGCATCATTCTTTGTGTGATCGTGCGTGCGTGTGTTCAGTCACGACTTCACTCTTGCTCCTCGCTCACTGATTGTCCCTCCTGTGTCATTACCACCTGTTCAGAGTCTGAAGAACGCCTGGCTGTCCCACTATGCTAAGGACACGGCTAACCCAGGGATTCTGGTGCTGCTGGGCTGTGGCACCATCTCCAGTACCTGTGGCCAGCTAGCCAGCTACCCACTAGCGCTCATACGCACACGCATGCAGGCCCAAGGTAAGACAAGAGACACTGTGTGTGTGTGTGTGTGTGTGTGTGTGTGTGTGTGTGTGTGTGTGTGTGTGTGTGTGTGTGTGTGTGTGTGTGTGTGTGTGTGTGTGTGTGTGTGTGTGTGTGTGTGTGTGTGTGTGGGTGTGTGGGTGTGAGTGGGTGTGCATGTGTGTGTGTTGTGTCATGCTTGGCTGTGGCACCATTTCAAGTACCTGTGGGCAGCTAGATACCTACCAGCCTGATCTCACAGAATTCAGTGGAATGGACACAGACCTTTGGGACACGAAATCTGTGTCAGTTTCACGGATTTCGCCAGAAATTCCGTGCTACAAAACAATTAGTCTACTTGCCAGCCCATAGGGCCCTATAGTGAACCCGGAAATGTTTGGTACCCCAAAGTTTTAAATCCCTAATCTGTCAGTATGAAATGTTTTTTGAGGGGGAAAAAATCTGTGATATTAGAAAAATCCAGAGAGAACACAGGACTGTGGGAACATACTGTTGAGCTGAGGGAATATAGAGAAAGCACTTACGTGAGTCCATCACGGACAACACTTCAGTCAAAGAATCATATAGGAGAGAAAGATACGCCAAACTCCGCCCAACCAAAGCAAAGGAGTGTGCTCCAATTCGGTCTCCCAAGGGGGCGTTGTCCCCTCCTTCTTCTTCTCTTTCTGTGATGTTTGCACAAGAAGTGCGCTACCGCCATCTACAGCGCTAAGGGAACTCCATTTATTCTGAAGTATCTTTCTCTCCTGTACGATTCTTCGCTCCCGTGACTATAGCACAGAACTTTGGCAAAATCCTTGAAACTGACACAGATTTTGTGTCCCAAATGATTTTCGAGGACATAGTATTTGGTTGATAGATGATTGTATTTGTTTCTAACTGTTCTCCTCTCCATTATTATTATTACTATTATTATACACTGTTTATTATATTATTTTATTATATGGTTGTGACGTCATCGGTCGAATGCTCCATTCATTTCAACGGGGCTCCCCAACGTTCGCACGTCTATTATTTTTCGATAACGGACGGGTTGGTCTATAACAGACCGCTGTCAATGGCAACAAGACTTTTCACTGCTAAAGCGACTTTTCAACAAGACTCTAATCAGCTGCTGTGATAGACAACACCTGTTGTCCTGGCTTCCTAGCTGTTAGCGGTGTTCCACAACGGCACTGTTTTGTTTTGCGCAGCAACAATCCTTTGACATTAAAAACTAGAATAGCCCAGACTTCACATTAAATAGGCCTAAAGAAATGTCCCCGCCATGTGTGAATCATTTAAGTATATCCATATCATAAGCGGGTTAACTTTCGGCGAGTCGGTCGTTTTGTGGAATAGCAGCACTTCAGAGAGAACAAGACCCCTCCGCTCCGCGTCGGGGTCTAAAGATTCTCTCTGTCGTGCTGCTATTCCACGGTAGCGACCTTCTCGCCGAACGTTAACCCTTACTTATATTTCTAGTGTACCATAGTATTTGGCTCAGAAATCCTTCATGTGTCTCTAAATGTCTGTTCAGATTGGATATGTATCACAATTAGTACCACTTATTTAGAGGGCCTGGGTCAGATGTGTAAAATTCGGACCGGTGGTGTCCAGACTGTCAATAAAACATATCATACAGGTTACAGATAGACCGGAAAGAAATGAAATTGGGTCACCTCAGCTCAGGGCGCAGTCTGAACGTAGTATAACCTCTCGTCGCTCATCGTCTCACCAGCATCTATCGAAGGCTTGAAACTTGGGGGGCTTAGTGTGCTACAGTGTTTACATTCTAGGTTTTTTTATTTTTTATTTAGTGTATTATGTGTACAGTATGTGTCCAGTACTGGACTGGGACCGCTAAACGGCCCAGTTATTTGGCAGGCATGTAGTCCAGCCCCTTGCTTTTCTACAAAATCATGGTCAGCTCAGTCCACTTCCTATATTAAATACTAGACAGACCAATGGGCCACCCGTTTTCAATGAAGGGCTGGTCTCTTGGAAGAAAAGAAACAATAACGGCATCAGCCCCCGAGGACTGTCAGCCCACCGGGAAAATGCCCGGATGACCAGTCCAGCCCTGTGTGTCTCTGACTCTCATCATCTCCTCATCTCCTCCCCTTAGCGTCTATTGAGGGCTCGGAGCAGGTGAACATGAATAAGCTGGTGAAGAACATCATCGAGCGCGACGGGATGCTGGGGCTGTACCGCGGCATCCTGCCCAACTTCATGAAGGTCATCCCCGCCGTCAGCATCAGCTACGTGGTGTACGAGTACATGAGGAGCGGCCTGGGCATCTCCAAGTGAAGACCCCACCCACCTCACGCTGATGTTGTTGTTTACACATATTGGGTTTTTTTAGTGTGCGTGCGTGTGCGTGTGTGCGTATGTGCGTATGTGCGTGTGTGTGTGTGTGTGTGTGTGTGTGTGTGTGTGTGTGTGTGTGTGTGTGTGTGTGTGTGTGTGTGTGTGTGTGTGTGTGTGATGGAGAGAGTATTGTGTCATGTGTTGGCTGTAGTGTGATTGAAGAGTGTGTGTCTGTGTCTGTGTGTGTGTGTGTGTGTTTGTGTGTGTGTGTGTGTGTGTGTGTGTGTGTGTGTGTGTGTGTGTGTGTGTGTGTGTGTGTGTGTGTGTGTGTGTGTGTGTGTGTGTGTGTGTGTGTGTGTGTGTGTCATCATGGGGGTGGGGGGCAAGAGAGGGGTTATATGTTTATGTATAAGAGCATTTCAAATCATGTCAGTTGTCAGTTTATTACCAAACCAAAGCCTACTGACCTGTGACCCCAAAATGAATATGTTGAACACTTTTTTTACTGCACCTTCACTCATATGATGTAAAATGACACTTTAATGCTCAGTCAAGCATTTTGTAAAGAATGCAAGAAATTCATTCACGCATTCACAGGCTGGGGTGATGCAATGGTATTTTGAGTTTCAATTTGGACACAAAAATCACCAAACATTTTTTTTTATCTATCCTCTTCCTACAGTATGTCCTGAGTTATTTAGTTATTTCTTGCTGTTTTTTTTTTTTAATGGACCATGATGCAACCATGTTTGTTTAATGCAAATGCCATAGACGTCTTCATTTGTCTCATTCCTGATGATGCCTAAACTCCTCCCATAGTCTGTGACACTTTACACACATCAGGGATATTTACAAAACAGAGAGAGTGAAGATACAGTAGATATGTTTTAACCACCATTCACAATGGCCTCTTTCTGGCCACCAGGGTTCAACGAAAACCTGAGTTTACTCTGTTGGATCATACAGACACAGATTAGTCCCATATCACCACCAAACACCAGCAGTCAAGCATTTGGTACAGGGACAGACTGTGGAACATGCTAAATATGCTAACTGACGTATTCACTGTGTCCACAGGCATAATGAACACATGTAGTCATGAAGCTGTGACATTCTTTAGGCACCATGCAGACATATGGCTGCTATGGTTTTATGTGTGTCTGCTCACTCCCTCACACTAAAGAGTTACAGCTCTGTGCTGCTCTGAAGTCTGTTTTGCGGCGGCATCTTCTCATTATCACCAACACTATCACTGTTGTTCTGGTAATAACACAGACATACTCACAGGGTGTTTTCTGACTTTTGTATGTTCAGCACTTGAGGGATGATGGCACTATTGAAACACTGAACCTAGTCTCTTCTCTAGGACACTCTGAGTCCACTCTGTGGTGTAGGAGTCTGTGCACAGTATATGTCCACACAGCCAATAATGGCCAGGTTAGACTTGTTCCTCTCAATATTTTTAAATGACCATTTCCGTCCCACAACTCTGATGATTTCCTTCATCAGTACAGAAACTGAAGGACTTTTAATGAACAGATTTCGCTGTATGAGGATGCCGGTGAATGCCAACGCTAACAGGTGTCATGGTGATTTGAAAGGCAAACTGTACAAAAGGGTTGTGTTGTGTCTATGAAGCAGAGAGCGAGTGAAGTGGAGGAGGATGGAAGGAATTGAGAATGTGCCTTGCCATATAATGTGTTGTACCATATCTCTGTAATGTCAGTAATGTTTGCCTTTTCCCCCAGAAAAAAAGTTTTGTTAAATTAGCAATTTCCTGTTTACATTAAAAGGAAGTATTTTTAATATTTACCACTCTGCCTTGGTTTTTACATGCCTTAAACAGTTTTTTGTGTTTGTTTTGTCAGGATTAGTCTTCAGGCTGAAACTTTGTAGATGGTAGCCTAAAGCAGGGGTCCTCCAATGTTACCATGACAAGGATATACCAGTATATTCCAGCCAAGGGCCCCCTTACATGGGCCAAGCCACAACATTTCTCCTGTCTCCCACTGTATAGAAAATAAAAATGATAATAGTATGATGTTCACAGATACAATATCGCTTAGCTTATTTTTGTTTACTTTGTTTTATGTTAGCTATTCAGTTAATTCCAATATCTATTTTGTCGTGCTGTACTTCTCCTGCCAACCTGCTGCGGTCCCTCTAGCACCTCCTCCTGGGCCCCAGGGGTCCCCGGCCCCCACTTTGAAAACCACTGGCCTAAGGGCATATTTCAACAACCAAGCCAAAAAAATGTAAGGTTGTGAGCAACAGTGGACTCATGTGTCACATGCTGAAATAGATGGCGGCAATGTCAATACAGGACACACACAACATGGTGAGTTGCACAGCCTGATGTTAGTCATCTTCACTGACACAGAACATGGTGGTTTGCACAAGAGCCTGGAGTTAAGAATCTCTAAGCATGCAACATGGTGGTTTACACAAGAGACTGGTATCGAGGGACAAGCAGCTTACTCACACTACATTTTTCAGAGTTAATTCAACACTTGGTGAATCAAATTTGACTCTCATAGTGTTCTTTCTCTTTCCAAGTTTTTAATTGACACTGCAAAATTTACTGTAGGGGACTTGGGTCACGCCTAAGCCATCCCATAATGTCATGCTGGTCGTCTTAGCGACCCCCAGGTGAAACACTGGGCTAACTTTAGCCACGTAAGTACTTAAGCTGTCACACCTCTGCTCCACTTTCTAACATGGGCTGACCCACGCTGTGTGTGTGTGTGTGTGTGTGTGTGTCTGTGTGTGTGTGTGTGTGTGTGTGTGTGTGTGTGCGTGCGTGCGTGCGTGCGTGCGTGCGTGCGTGCGTGCGTGCGTGCGCGCGTGCGCGCGTGCGTGCGTGTGTGTGTGTGTGTTGACTTATGTTGATAGAAAGGCAGGGGTTATATTCCAGCAAGATGATAGTTATATACAGGACACTTTTCAGCTATAACAAAGGTGGCATTTAATTGTGTAAAAGGCACATGAAAAGAAATAATTATATAAAAAAAGCTCAATGAAATTCACAATAGTCTTCATTTTGATAAATATAATTTAAAAAAACATGTATCCCTTTACATTTTATATTCAAAGCTTTATTGCCATCAAAAAAAGATATAAAGTCACTTAAGAAATTTAGTAGATAAATTAATGTAGACTAGGATGAAAGATCATCTCCATCCATCACCACCATCTCCACTGGTGTAACAAGCACCATTGAGATTCTTAACGCAATGTGTATACAAATTACAAATGCAGCGTTCAAATACTAGAAGGAAATAGCTCATCAAAGGTTAAGTTAGATTTATGAAAGAAAACAACTTGTGCAGGCACTTTAAGAAAGTACACAAAGACAGAACATTGAAGTGTTTAAGATGCACGACTGCACACAATAACAGTAAATGAAATAAAATGTAGTTTCAAAACCATTTCCAGGAAGTGCTTCCAGGAGGTCACTGGTGATGAGTAATGATGGGATCGTAAACATGCTGTGTCTTTCTCTTTTTTTTTTTTTTTTGGGGGGGGGTGCTTTTTTAGCCTCATTTAGAAAGTAGAGTAAAAATGGAGACAGGAAACTAATGAGGGAGGGAAATGGGGCAGGGTTGGGACATGACTCAGACCGAACTCAAAACTGGGTCCCAATGGGCATTTAGTGTGCTGCATCACGGGTGCCCACTTCATTGGTGTTTCTGAGCCATGTGTTTGGGGTTAGGGCAGGGTAGCATGGGCTAATAATGTGATGATTGCCCTTCGTCAAACATCGTCTAAGAGAGAAAGATAGGTTAAAACCCGCCCATCCAATGCAAAGGAGTGTGCTCAAAATTCGGTCTCCTTCTTCTCTTTTTGTGGTGTTTGCACAAGACGTGCGCTACCGCCATCTACATCGCTAAGGGGACTCCATTTATTCTCAACCTCAAGATTCCGAAGGTCTCCTAATCGACAGTCTCCTAAAGGGGCGTTGACCCGACGTAAAGTGGATACCGGAAAAGAACCCGCCAGATTTATCTCCCTCTCATATACGATTCTCTGCCTTCGTGCTCTTTATAATGAACAGAGAAGCTGACAGGAGGGAACAAAGGGGTCAGTTGTTCTGGGCCCGGGGGTGGGGGTGGGGGGGTGTCAGAATTAGGTCCCCATTGCATTATAGTATACATGGGGGGGGGCAACTTTGGCAGAGGGGTATTGAATCCTCTTCATGCATTGCTCGTTATGATGAAGTTTGGAGGGGTGGGGGTGGTGTCAGAATGGGATCCCCATTGCATTGTATGTTTTAAGTGTGTGTGTGTGTGTGGGGGGGTTGTCTATCCAGATGATTTTGTCCCGGGCCCGGCCAAAGCTGTCAGCGGCTCTGATTATGAACATTGGGATATGTGCCATTAGATGTTAGCACATGTCCTCCACATACTTTGCTCCCTCCCGCAGGATGAAGGTCAGATGGCCACATTTGTGAGCGCTACCTTGCCAGCTCATCAGTCTCACCTCGACGACAGAACTTGCATGCTTTCCAAAGGTCAGAGACAGCCAATCATGTGTCTGGGAGCAGGAAACAGAATACATGGACAGGAAGCGAAGATATAACACATCAGGGGCATCGTCCTCAGCACAGTTGTCAATGGTGAGCAGACCGTGTAGAGAATTCATCAGGTAGACGTCCTTGCCATCCCCTCCAATCAAGTAATCGTCTCCAACTACGGACATTAGGACATCATCCCCATCTGAGCCCTTGAGGAGTGTTGCTTCATAGCCGGACACCAGGACGTCAGAGTAAATGGTGCCGATCACATTTTCAATGTCCTTGAGCACGTCTCCCTCGGCGTCTGCTTGCAGTCCTTCGCCAGTCAGCAGGTTGACGTAAACCCCTTTCCCCATTTTGTGGTCTCCCTGGTAGAGCACCGTGTCCCTGCCTGGTCCCCCGTCCATTTCATCTGCACCAGGGCCTGGGATGAAGACGTCGTCCCCTGGACCACCCAGCATCATATCATCTCCTTCTTCTCCATATAAGGTGTCATTTCCGGAGTTTCCCATCAGGATGTCATTGCCCTTGCCCCCCATCAGAGTGTCATGGCCTGGCCCACCCTCAAGACCATCGTCTTTCACGCCACCAAACAAGGCGTTGTCCAGTTTGTTGCCAAGAAGGTGATTGGATTGTTGGGGACAACCCTGTACTGTGTGGACGGTGGAGAGGTTGCCTTGGTAACTCAGGTCAATGCGACAATCCGTGTGACTGTTGGGCAGCTTCACTTTATAAGCCTCAAGCCATGGAGCCTGCTGGCCTGAAGGAGACCTCACCCTGAAGAGAACTCCATCGTTAGTCTGGAAGGTCAGGTGCTGATCGTTCTTGCTGCGTCTGTAATTTAGTACTCGAGTCTGTGCCTCATAGCCCTTCCTCAACGTGTTAATGACAATGTCAAGTTGTTCGGCGTGAACTGTGATTGGGTCATGGAGAAAGTGGGCGTCAAATAGCACTGTATCTACCTTCCCATCCTCAGCAGAGTTATCTATTTCAACCTTAACCCCTCTCTCATGTTTTACTATGTATGTATCCGCTCCATTCCCACCCTTCATTCTTCCTCCCCCGGTGTATGGGTCCAGGGTGTTGTCTTCCGCGTTCCCAACCATCACATCAAAGCCTGCAGAACCATACATTTGCACCACAGAGGCAAACTTTTCCTGATCCATGAGCATGGTTTGACCCTTTTGGTCATTCCTTTTGTCAACAGAGAAAGGAATCTTGAGTGGACCACTACCACACTGGCTGTGATCTTGTACGAGATGAGAACTTACACCATCTGATGACTGAACTTGCAAATGCTGCGATTTTCGGGAGGCAAACCAGTTTTTCAGCACAACTGTCCTCCTGTCGTCTATGAGTATTGATAGATCACCAGCTTCACATCTGCAATGCAAGAGCTCATATTGTTCCCTTAAATACAATGTGTCTTGTACTAAGTCTTGAGAATAGTTGTCGATGATTTTTACACCTTGGTCAGGAGCCACTACATACCAGTCCGCTCCCCCTAGACCTTGAAGAAAATCGTTTCCCTTTCCTGTGATGATGGTGTTTTGGTTTGCATTGCCAACGATGTGGTCATTGAAGTCTGAGCCATATATTTGTGTTACATTTTCAAAAGCATCATTGCTTCGCAAGTCTACCTCAAGGGGGATTTTGGATGTTCTGTAATCAATACTTTGACTCAATATGCACTTGCTTTGAAAAGGGTCAGGCTGCTTGCACAAGTCCTTGTTTGCAGTGATCGTGAAAGTGATCAGATCTTGGGTGAGTACAACAAGGTGGCGATCTGCCTCTGAACGAAACCAGTTTTTTAGGGTCACATCGGAGCTCATATCCTTAAACGGCGTCATGATCAGATCATCAACTTCTACTTTAATTTTAAAGGTGCGAAAGTCTGCCTCAATGATTACCATGTCATTTTCATTGTCCTGTGAATGGTTTTCAATTTGTATCCTAGAATTTTGCCTTTCTTTGACCACATAGATGTCTTCTCCTTCTGCCCCTTTCACATAGTCTGCACCACCACCTCCATCGATGACGTTTTTCTCCTTATTTCCAATGAGATAGTCATCATAAGGGGATCCCATGATGTTGCTCACGCTAATGAGCAGAGGCTCAGATGTATCTACTCTCTGACCTTTCTTTTCTGACATCTTGTTCACGCCTCGAGCAACAAGCTCAACAGTAGAAACCACAATAGGTGTGATTTCAAAGAGCACTCCATCTGCAGACAGCAGGTTTACATGACGGAATTGCTCCCCTGCAAACCACTTAAGGAGTCGAACCTTGTAGTGTGTGAAATAATGCAAAATCACATCTTCGCCCGACTTACTTACTGAGATGTCACTATAGTTGACGCTGAACATGAGCACATCAGGGGTCTTGTCAGGGTCGTAGTTGTTTATATTAGTATTTCCACCAGTCTCAGGGATGATGTAAGAGTCCTGTCCACCTTGCCCCTCAACATTACTCCTTTGAGGTCCTAGGTAGAAAGTATCATCACCATTGTTACCATACAGCTTGTAATAATAGCTCAACATCACCTCTATGAGTTGTGCATCTTTGTTTGTCTGAACAGCAAAGAAATGGTTGTCTTTTTTGTTCCCGTAGTATGTCCCAAAGCGAGTGTTGGACACCGCTGTGTAGCCAGACACCACTGTCTCATGACCAGCTGGGATGAACAAAAGTACTTTGCGCTGTATTTGAGTGTACTGTAAGGCGTGTGATTCTCCAGTGCCAAGAACGACATCCTTTGTTTGGTCTGTTTCTACGTCCCAACACCTTTTCCCAAGTTGTTCATCGGATGAAACAAAATCATCCATGCACAGTCTTGATTGTCCCTCGTGTAAAAAGAATGTAATGTTCCCGGAATTCCATGATGCCCCACCGGAGGAGAAGTCTATGGCCTTCCTCCCTGCCTGTACTTCATGAAGATTATAATATTGATGGTAGTCTGAGATACTTTCAACGAGTTTGTGTCCTTGCTCTATCTCCTGATAAGGTATTGTGTAAAAGAAACTCGCCACGTCCATTGTAAAGTGAGCAACCCCCTTTAAAAGTCCTGTGGTAACAGCACCAACTTTCTCTAGGATTCCAGCATCTTCTGGTAGGCTCTCCAGCTCATCATGGATACCCATGTATACATCATCGGTCACCATTCGTAACACATTTAATCCCAGGCTAACTGGAATCAGCAAAGGCGCTAATTCTGGCTGGACTGTCTCAACAACGTCAATAACTAAAATGGAGCTGTCCAATACTCCATCAATGTAACCCAAGGTGTCTTTTCTCCTGAAATCCTCTTCCACGTTGTAAATACCAAAACCAATTCCTGCCATTGGCAGAATATGAAGGGTTTTTCTACCCACTGGACTTTCCATTAGAGTCTTTGCGGTTTTCATAACTTCCAGCTCTGATGTCACAGAGGCCTTGGCTACTGCTGCAACACTCATTTCTGTGATCCCATGTGCTGTTTGCAAGCTGCCAACGACACCGTTCACTGTGTCCCCTCTCTCAAAAGCATGCACTGCTCCCTGAATTCCTACCATTAATCCGACAGTTCCAACTGCTTGCCCCATCCTCTCCATGTTCTCAGGGGTTCTGTGAATTGTCTCTGGATCTGAAATCTTTATATCAGCCACCTCTTTCATGTTTTCCCCGATTTTTTCCAAATGAGCTTGTTGTTCTTTTGGCATAGCCATTTTCCACTCAATTTCTGTGGAAGTATCAGATATTAACTGGCAGTGAATTTCTCCATTTTCGTAGCGAACACTGTCAGGTTTGATGTGGTATTCTCTAAATTTCTCACCAAAGTCCTCCTTCAGCTGTTTTTCAACATGTTCGGGTAGGTTGTTAGTTATCTGTGAATAGTATGAGGACAGTTTAAGAGAATGCTCAACTTCAGTAACAGAATACACATCCTGCTGTTCAACATGAGTGTCATATGATCCTCCCAAAGTTCCTGGAGGTTTTTGTGTTTTGAAGTCATTTAATGCATCTTGGACACTGTTTATAAATACATCAGAGCCTTTCCCAGTCTTGTGCACCATTCCATATAGCACCACCCACTTTGGCAGATTGCCCACAACGTCTGCATTTGCAAAGAAGGTCTCACAAATGGCCTCCTCTCTCTTAACCATCTTCGCCAAAGACTTTCTCTTGTTTTTGTTATTCTCTGAATCAATTGCTCCATAATATCCTCTCCTCTCCTGTGAAATCCATGTGCCTCCTTGAGCCATCGGGTGCTCTTCGATCAGAAACTCGTATGCTTTTTCTCTTACCTCTGCTTTGTTGTTTGGAGTTGTGAGATGCAGTGCCATTAGAAGAGATGGGAATGTGCGGAAATTTCTAGAAGATTCACTTATAAATGATGCCGTGAAATATGTAGTAAACCACAGTTCTTCATTTGGCCGAAAGGTCCCTTTCACGTAGTCACCTCGAACTGTTGATTGCGCAAAAAAAGCATACTTTTGTCTACCCTGGTCAAAAGTGTGGATTGTTTCTCGCATAAATCTATACTGTTCCTTGCTAGCCGTAAGTTCAAGTTCTTTTCTAATATTATCTATTTTCTGGCCGTCATCCTTTTCGTTGTTGCTTAGCCTTTTCCCCACAGGGAACACATAAAGGTTCTTCCCAATAACATGAAATATCCAGTCATGGACGATTAGATATGAGACTCCATCTTCTCCAAAGTTTGCATAGTGCGTAATGATATTTACCATGTCTTCTCCAGACCTAACTTCATATGACTTCTGAAGAACCTCATCTGTCTTTACCTTGGTGTTAATCCAATCACCTGGCACTCTAATTCTACCAATATCATCTGCGAATTCTAAATCATATATCACATATTTGTGTTCGGTAGCTGTGTCTGGACGGGTCAGGGCATCTGGCTGGTCCTTTGGGAAAAAGCCCCAGGCCAAGGCCTCCAGTGTGTCTGTGTGAGGCTGCCGTGCCCACGCTTCTACAAATCTGGTGGGCACCTTTGGCCAATGGTCTCTATTTGCAACCATCAAAAAGTTGCGCTGATCTGAAAAGAAGTCCTCGCCTCCGTAGTCACTCTGTTCCTGCATTATTACATCCCCGTTTTTGTCAAGCTGGACCACTACCTTCTTGGTGGTGTCTTTATGTTTTCCGACGTATCCATCAGCTGTTATTTCCCACGTGATTTTCCTTCCATCGTGATTGACCTGTAACAGAGAACTGCGGAAGTGGAGTTTGGTTTCAATGGATCTGTCGCGTAGCTCGGTCATCAAGGTGCGCATGAAATCCGCGTCGGACCCACAGTCACAGGCCGCTACGCTAACAGTCTTGATCTGGTCTCCATCGCGATCCATACGTGAGATGATCTCAGCGACCTCCTCAGCGTTGTGCCCTGCCATTGTAACTCCTTCTCCCGTCTTCGCTCCATGCCCGACAATCACCAATCTACTTTCATGCGTTAAGGGCACAGGAGGTCCTTCGATTAGTTTTGGCTTGCCGTTTTCCAGTCTGTACACTGAGGTGACCAGGGGATGTTTTTCATACAGGAACGTAGCGGACTGTCGAACCAACAAGTCGTCCTCCATAATCAGAATGTTCTGCCAGTCATACTGAGTGGTGTGATCCCGAGGCCTTTTCGGACTTTCATACTCAATAAGGGCATCCTTCCGGTCCAAAACTTGGTACGTGTGGAAATTTTCACTTGAGGTCTCCAGAACCGGGGCGATACCACGGAATCGAAAGGTTTTCATAAAGTTGAACTTCAGGGAATCACTAACGTTAGCATCTAATGAAAATACGTGAGCCGATCTCAGTGCTGGCGTCAGCATCAAGCTAGCCAGTTCTGACCCAGAATACCCTGACAAGGTGCGCTGACATCTGTTCACTGAGCCGTATATCTTGACAATAGTTGTCTTACCAGAAGCTGGAATACAAGACTGTTTCAGTAGGCATGCACTGTCGATCTTAGTTGAGTACTGGGGATCGAAATTATACTCTCGCTCAGCTTTCAGAAGAGTTTCCTCCTCGTTGTCTAGCATGACTAGAAGTTGATTTCCATAGGAGTAAGACATCTCTGATGCAAACAACAGTTTGTCTTCAGTCTTCTGCGCCTCAACCGTTCCCATGAACGCTGTTATTGTCTAATGGAGAAAACAACACGCACACGCACACACACACACACACACACACACACACACACACACACACACACACACACACATTATGTATCATGATTCATGAAACAGGAAATCCTCAATAATTTGTCATTGTCATTCTGGTAACAGCAGATATATAACACAATTCATGTCTTAAAGAGTTCAAAATCTGTGCTCGCTACACAGTCTCACCCCAAGTAGTCAATATCTGACTACCTTTGACCAGACTGCAATTTTTGACGTCTTGGGTATTCCTTCCACGTCACATTTTGACTATGTCCCCTTGTGGCAGCATTACGTCATTGAGGTTAGGTTTAGGGTTAGGCCACATAGTCAAAATGTGACGTGGAAGGAATACCCAAGACGTCAAAAATTGCAGTCTGGTCCAAGGTAGTCAGAAATTGACTACTTGGGGTGAGACTGCGTTGGTGCTCGCCATACAGTACCTGCTCATTTTGCATGATGTAAGAGGTGGGGTCTTTACTCTGCCAGAGGTCTTCAAAGGAGGCGACTGATCTTCTTGCACTATCGGCCTCCGTTTGACCTTCCCGTTCTCTCCGTGCTCTGCGTGGCTGTGGCTGAGCTTTATATATGTGATCATGAACACCTTTCAACTGGTGCAGCGATGACACATCGGGCCTCATCTCACTCCATTTGATCTTGGCCAATTCTGAGACAATGTTTGAATATGGAAACAATGTAAATGTGCACAATATGTTATTGTCATTCATCATCAAATCGGAACAGAACATCAACTAATAATGAATAAAACTGAATAATGAAATCTTAACGAGCAGGAAGTAGTGTTAGAATAATTTTGTTTGATAATTGACACCAATGTACACGAGTGGTCATTAATATTGTTTTCATAGTAATATTTGCATTTAAGATGTATTGAATAAAGATGGCTACTTTACCAAATGGAGCCGTTTGATTCAGAAGTGAGAAGAGGGCCATCGTAATGAGGACATGATGGCATCTTGCCCATCCCGCCATATCAGTATCTGTTCATAAATATATAAATAATTTGAAAACAGTCAAATGTCAGCACTCAATTCCCCCATGTTTTTATCACCTATGATTGTTGCATACACTTTCACTGCAACTACAAGTATATAACAACGACATGACCATACAATATGCAATGGCCTATATTGAGAAATATATTTTGGTTGAGTGAGGGAGGACACCTCAAGCAGACAGGTGTTCAGGTGCTGGCCTAGTTTATTTCACGTCAAGTCAGAATGTCATGTGATGCCTTGTTTACCTACATACCCTTTACCTATAGGACTACTCTTTCTAGTGAAATTCCTACACTCATTCCCACAGACAAGAAGAACAATAAAAGACCTTCACAGCAGATCTCTTACACCAAAACCTAAACCATACCCGTGAGAATGTGACAGGCTAAGTGGGGTTGATAAGTGTTCGCGAAGTGGAATGAGAGCAGATTCTGGCATCCTGACGTTCTGGTATGTAAACTTCCTGTTGCTGTAGTATGTCTACCGGAGGAATGATCCCTGTGTGACTACAGACGGTGAAAAGGCAACCTAGAGACTATTTGGTGTGACCTTATTTTGTGGTTCTTCTGCATTCCCTAGTGATAGACAGTGGACATGACCAAAACTGTGAAGAAGACTGTTTGTTTTGTTCACCTTCTTGGACTTTGTTCATCTGTTGTATAGGGGATTGGTCCATACTAGGTCTTATATATAACAACAAGGTCCACCTTGAAGGGAACCAAATCCATGAAACATTTGAGTGTTTGTGTGTGTGTGTGTGTGTGTGTGTGTGTGTGTGTGTGTGTGTGTCAGGGCTTAACACTAACACACGCCAGGTAGCCAAATGCGGGTGAAAGTCGGCGTTGGCTAGTAGATACCGAAGGTTCACTAGCCATTCTGGCGGGTCCGTTACTATTCTGAATGATGAGGCACCGCATTTTGTAGTTTTTTTTCTTCGGACCGTCTCTGCTACAAAAGCAATACAATGCGATTTCGCGAGCCTACTATACCCATGAAGCACCTGTGTCACGTGTCACCTGTGTCTCACGCAAGCCAGGAATCTGATAGGCCTAGAGCTAGTCTTGCGAAGAGGAGTGACAGCGAGCTACCGGGACATCAGCGTGCGCTTCGAAATGTCACTGGAAACCTTCACGTGAAAATAAAGTAGCGAAGTTCATCTCAACTGACCTGTTTTGCGATCCCTCATTACTACAATACTTAGTAGTAGTGGTCATTAAAATGACCAAAGCGAGAGGAAAACATGTCAGTCTGTCTTACTCTTGTGAAAGTCTCATTAGCGCAGTGATAAGACAAGGACACATGCGGCATTAATAATGTTTGGTTTAAATTATTTTCTGATTTGCCTGTGTCTTCATACCTTAATATTCCTCCATGTTTCTTGTGCTGTTGTTCCCGACTGTCAAACCGTTCTTAAAAAAACGCGCAGTAGTAGCCTTCCAGACTGTCCCCTCGCAGGTGCCCGTCTCGCCCGTTTGTATTTTACAACTCACTATTAAACGGAATGAAAGGAAGTCGTAGCCCCTTCTGTAGTTACCGCATCTGTGTGTGCTTTCTAGTGGATACTTTTGTAAGCAAATATCCCAGAAGAGGTGTTATTCCACATCCATGTCCGAGGACCGGCCAACTTGGCAATGACTTTAGGCTATCTACTTTGCGCATGAATTTGGACGGCGACCTCCACAGATAGGCCTATATGATATGAAGAAGTCCCTCCAGATTAAAGACGAAAATATTTTGCTCTCGTGTAGCTTACATTTGTGCCCTTCCACAACACTGTGCTTGGTGTTTCTGCATGGTAGCCTAAATATACTATAGGCTATGCCATTCCTCAGATCAGTAAATCTGTTCTTTGCATAGCATGCATGCATGGACCAGTTAATAGGCCTAACAATTCTAATTGCCCTATAGCATATTGTATTATATTATATTATATTATATTATATTATATTATATTATATTATATTATATTATATTATATTATATTAGGCCTATAATATATTATATTAGCCTACATTACATTATTAGGGCCTACAGCCTATTATATAGCCTAATTAATTAAAGCTGCTATGATGGCTAAGAAAATTATGGCTAGTGAAAAGGCCCAATGGCTAGTGAGTCAGGAAAACCACTAGCCAAAATGGCTGGTAAGCGAAAAAGTTAGTGTCAAGCACTGGTGTGTGTGTGTGTGTGTGTGTGTGTGTGTGTGTGTGTGTGTGTGTGTGTGTGTGTGTGTGTGTGTGTGTGTGTGCAAGTGTGTGTGTGTGTGTGTGTGTGAGAGAGAGAGAGAGAGAGAGAGAGAGAGAGAGAGAGAGAGAGAGAGAGAGAGAGAGAGAGAGAGAGAGAGAGAGTGGTTTGTGTTTTTTTCCACTATCATCACTATCTATAGTATATTTACATTGTGGTTTATATGTGATAGATGGATGGATGCCTCTAGTGGACAAATCACTGTTTTAGTTAATCCAGAGTATGCACATCCTTTGATAATGTATCAACTGCTTTATGCATTTACTGTGTTCTTTGTCTGATAAAGAGCTGTTTATGTATGCCTCACAAGGATGTTGGAGTACACTGCTGAACATGTTGAGGTGAGTGTTCCACTTTTACATGGATGTTTACATGGGAGTCGGATGCCAAAAACACAGCTGAGTTAAAGCAATAAAAAAGGACGGTGTCTATATTAGCCTATATATTCTATTATATGTATTTTTTCAGCAAAACAATTTGTTTTAATCCCACACTTCAAATTATTTTGTTAATATTTTAGTCATATCGTAAGTGATATTTACACAGACCAATCCAAGTCAGGGGCACAACTATTCTTTTCTGGGGGGGTATGCAAGAACGATTTTTGTGCACCCCCCCCCCCTCACAAAAAAACACTTAATAATTATTTGGCGCCCTCCAACGCCCTCTCTTTGGTGCCCCCCTCTCTCTGGTGCCCCCCTGCAACGCATACGTTGCATATACTGTAGTTGCGCCCCTGATCCAAGTGGTCTATTACAAAATATATGTTCATTTTTAATGTTACACAGTTTGTACCACAAAAGGTGAACAAAGTGTACCAAATTATTTCAGAATTGAGAAATAGATATTCAAGTATACAAAATAGGGCTTACAACAACACACAATAGCACAGACCGCACATAATTTTACAACAGTATAAATACTTAATTTACAATGCAATATATATAAGCCTATAGTGTGTTATGATGCATGCATACAGTTCTTTAAAATGATAGCCAAGTATGGGTTTTCAACCTTTTTGAGCCAAGGCAAACTTTTTTTTTATCTCAAGGCACACCACTTAATGTTTTATATATATATACACAGAGTGTATATATATATATATATATATATATATATATATATATATATATATATATATATATATATATATATATACAGTATATATATATATATTTAGCAAAAATGAAACTTAGTTGCCTACGTTAACAATATACTGTCATTCTAGAATTCCCCTGCCACTGTACATTTGATTATTTCTTAGGACACACTAGTGTTTTGCACAGGGCCTAAAATTAAATATTGAAAATATTGTTAAGAGATGCACTTAAGGTTATGATACACAGGGTGACTTATT